>NW_006442508.1:2425606-2434239 GCF_000325575.1 Pteropus alecto | reverse complement strand
GTGAAGCTGCATGAGTGGAGGGTGTTGAATCTGTGATTATAGTAGTTTTCTCAGGTTTGTTTATCTCAATGTTCAATGCACTGTGTTTTATAAATAGTTATTAAAGTTGAGTAATATTCAATTCTATGCAGTGTTCTGTCATTGGCCCTTTGTGAATGTGCATGTTTTAAACTGCAAATTTTAAACATTTTGTCCTCTAATTGTTATTAAAAATAAAATAAACTTTACTGTTACATAAAGAAAATTGTTGAAGTTGTAATTGCTAGTTTTAGAAACTATATTGCTTTATAAAATCTTCAAATCCACATGACATATAATCTGAGGTCTATCTATTTAATAGCATTAACATATCTTGTTTAAAACCCCAGCGATATATAAAATACCCCTTCATTTTTATCCAGCTAAAGGAATCATGAAGTGGAATATATTAACTCTAGTAAGAGGGATAGTTTTGATAATTAAGTACTAAAAAAGAATTTTTTAAATAAAAAAAAACCCATATTTTTATTCTTCAGTCAAAAAGCCATCCAGGATTGTCCCCATTACGTACTTAAATCAGCCTGCAAATCAGCGGCTAATTCATCTTTTTAGGTAGATTGAATTTCTTAGGTTTTTTTTTTTCTTTTTAACCCACCAAATTTTTTTAAGTGTCCAAGTTTAGCCAATAACATTTGCAGGAAGTAATCAGAAAATAATAAAATTGCCATGTGAAACAAAAGTACAGGAAACATCAGAAACAAGGACAATAGGTTTATCAAAAATTAGCATCATTGGGTAAAAGAGGAACAACTGAAGCTGTAATCTGGTAAACTGCTAGAATAAGATTAGTTCACAGAGAGGCACCGAGGAAGCAGTCGGAGGAGCCTCTGGTTTTAGTAGAGTGAGGTAGCATGTGCTTAGCTGTCTGAGGCCCTGTGTCCTTTCCCAGTCTTCCCTTTCCCCCAAGGAAAACCACACTAAAACAATGTACAAAAAAGTTACCAGTGAATTATACCAAATGATTTTCACATTCAACTTTATTCCTCTCAAAATAAGCACTGTGTCTATACTGACCTTGTAGTTTAAGATACCTTCTAATACTACCACAAGAAAACAGCAAACTTGAAATATATTCCCATAAATTCAATCCATCTTCCTCATTTAAAGTTTGTTTTTGTATGCTTATGCATCTCTAATCTAAAGCCATCATTTCAGTAACACAGAGCCACTCATTTTAATGATGAGAGATCTTCCTAACCTGGACTTTTCACTAGTAGGCTAATAAAAATTGTTGGAAAATAAACATATTACCATTCAGTTTTTATTTTGAGTATAAACTAGGTAGCTAGCAATTCAAATAAGATTTCTCTGTCAGATAATTTCATTAATAGCTAATGTTTAATTGCAATTGTAAAATAGCCATGTATATATAAAAATATGATAACGATTTGTTCCCTTAATAGCTTAATATGCCCCTACATTCTTACTTTTCTTGAACACATAACAAATGAACTTTCTAGGTTATGCAAAGATAAACTAATCCCAACCCAATGAAATGTCTCAAATTCCTAATTGCGATTGTATATATTTTCAGGAAACTTTTTTGTTGTCTTATTTTAGACAAAATTTCCTATGGATTTAAGCCAATCTGGCAAATTCTCCACCAGGAGAAGGAACTAATAATAACATCAATAAAGAGTAGAGAGATGGTGAAATAAGAGGAACAATTAATTTGAACAATTGAAAATACAATCTGTTGGCTTTGAAATGAATAACCATGTTAAAGCAAATTTACTATATTCAATGTGGTTTTCTAAATCAGATGATGAATTCACAGGCCATGAGTACCCAGAAGGGTGCTATGTCTCAGGCAATAACGGGAAGTAGGCCAGGTAGCAGAGGAGGCCATGGATCATCCCAGACTAACTCTGTCAAACCATCACACCATTAATTCTGTTCCCTGACTCCAACCAACAGTTACATCTGCCCTCTCACAGTACTTAGCCTTTCGTTTTTATTCTAGGGTATTTCATCTGCTTTCTGTTTGTCATTAACTTACTACACAGCTCCCTCCCCACTGGAATGCAAGTGATTTAAGATAGTGACTCTAACTTCCTATTTCTCATGACAATCCTAAGCAGTAAAGAGCCATGAATATCTCCATTTCACAAATGAGAAAACTGAGACACAGCAAAGTCAAGTAAGTAGCCAAAAGTCACTCAGCTATAAGCAACAGCCTTAAAACTAACCCAGACACTGCGACTCCAAATCCATGCTAAATTGCCTTTTGGTCTCTCATGTGTAAAGAGAGAGAGGTTTGTCATCTCGTATTTCTGTTTGTGCTTTATATTACTCTCTGTTCTCATAATGTAGCACAAACTCTACTTGCTGTTATAATCCCCTCTATCTATGGGATATGCACAATAGTACACAATCTCTTTTCCCCCAATAGAATTTCTGAAAAATAGGTTGGGTATTTTTCCTGAGAAAATTAGGCCTTCTAGGTATGTCATAAAGAATGTATATAGAGTTTCAAAGCAGACCTGGGGTCAAATCTTGGCTCTGCTATTATTGTCTGGCCCTGGACACAGTGTTTAACCTTTCTGATTTAGTTTCTTCATTGGCAAGGCAGGCATAGTAGTCCCTGCCTCGAGATTGTGAAGAATAAATGGTACAATTCATAAAGCACTTGGGACACACATGATGCTTGATAAACGTTATGAATTATTTGAATAAATACCTTGCAAAAGCTTTTAGGATGTTAGAACTCAAATTTTTTGTGATAGTAATAAAGTATTAATTAGACAAGTTTCTCTTGTATTTTGGTAATGTGGCAGGTTTATGGTGAACATCTCCTTGGAAATTTTAAATGAAGATGCGATCATCACTTTCCCTCATAAAATCCTTTAAGGCTCCCCCTTGTATTTGGTGTATGTCCAGCCACCATGGTGTTTCAGTCTTTGATCTGACCCTGCTTATCTCTTTACTCTCACTCTTTCTTTGAATTCTTTGTCCAGTTTCCAGAATGTTCCCTATTCTTTCACACTCATGGGTGCTTCTCTGCCTGTGAATTCTTCACTTTGCCTAATTATGCTCTTTCTCTCATTTCCTACACTCTTCTCTCTCTCCCTCCCTGCGCCCTGTCTTCTTCCACTCACATCTAATTCATCTGTCAAGGCTCAGGTCCAATCTCAACCTCTCCAAGATAACTATCCCCTTCATATGTGCTGCCAGGGAACTCTGTATGTACTTCCTCTCTCATTGCAGTCACCATATGAATTCTAAGTGTTGATTTATGGGTTCGTTTTCTCCTACATGACTGTGAGCACCTGGAAAGCAGGAAAGATAATGTGCTTTTATAAAGCACCTATAACTTCTTATCAGAAGTATTTGTTATCATACCTGAGTCCATGGAGTTAGTGGCTCCTTGAATCAGAACTGCATGTTATTCATCTTAGTACTCCCATCCCCTAGCACAGTGCCTAACCCATAGGTGGTATCCAACAAATGCTTGTCGAATAGGACGGTATCTGGAAATCTGCCACAGGATGGACTTTTTACCCTGATATTGTGAATAATAGTATTATCAGCTACATAGCTTCCAGAGGGAAGTTCAAAGATATGCACTATATGTCATTTGATTCAGTGTCATTGAATGCTTTATTTCAGTGAGGTACACAATGTCTCCCTCATTGTAAACAGTTTATAGCCAGTTAATTTGATTGATGAGAGCATGCTGCTAAGGAAGGGAAGGTTGCAGATGTCAGCTTTCAGAATTCCTCAGTATTATTCTGCCTAATAGATACAAACTGCTCCCCAAAAGATGGCAAATAAAAGTACAACCACTAGAGAAACCTGACAAACTAGGTGGTTTTCAGGGGGAGCAGTTCCACCCTCTAGAGGACATAGTGGAATAGTGTGAGTGCGTCTCTGGCATCAATGTTTTGGGGGTGGGGCAGGTGTGCTATGAGCATTCATTGGAGAGATGCTACAATACATGGGACAGTCCACACAATAAGACTTAATGTCCATCAGCACGGCTTTAGAATGTCCCACATTCCTTTTCGGGGAAAAACCTAATCCCATTTTTCTGATAAAGTGTTTTTTGTGCTGCCTTAGTGTACACTGAGTTTTCCAGATAGCTAACTATTTGCACATCAAAGGAAGATCAAACTTTGCTTTGTTTGGAAAAATCACATTAACAGCAGCAGTGTATCTGTGGTGTTCAGTTTGCCAGTCTAGCAAACCTGCATCGATCCGGATTTGGAGCTGTCATATTTCAGTGCTTCTAAGAGATTTGCATCTGAATCCTTTGTTTAGTCTGCCCAAGCCATTGCATTTTGAAATAAATTCCTTTCCTTTTCTTTCTCCTTTTCTATTTACCATTAGGGCATTATATTGATTTCTATTTACCATTAGGGCATTATAATTTTTTTTAAATTATACGTACAATGAGCAATACTATCTATGAATTGTATTTTAGGACAGTTAAAGGGATGTCACAAAATAATTATTCTAAGGAGAGCTCACTGGGTACAACAGAGTTAACAATCATGCCTCAGAGAGAGGGGCTGGGCCTCACGCTTTAATCTCCAGTGGATTTCATGCACAAGGCTTCAAAACCTCAGTGCAGGTGTTCCCTCGATGTTTAAATCTGGTTTGGCACACATCTCCAGTACTGACTGCCTGTGGGATCTTGGGCAAGTTACTTCATGTTTCTGTGCCTCAGTTTCCAAATCTGTAAAATAGAAATTTTAATAACTCCCTGTTGTGTTTTTTTGGAGGACAAAATGAGTTCGTATATGTAAATATTTACAATAGTGTTTGGTTCATAAGAGCCCAGTAAAGATTAACTTAGGAATACGAAAGAAACTGTATCCAACAAACATGAATAAAGCCAGTCTAACGACATAGGGATGTGTTCCAGAGCTTGTTCACAAATGTCTATCCTTTATGTTCAGCTTTTTCTCCCTTCCTCCCTCCTTCCTTCCCTCCTCTCCTTTCTTTCTTCCTTCCTTTCCTCTCCCTTTCTTTTTTTTTGTTCCTTAATTATCTGGGCTAATTTGGGATACTGGAAGTTGGGCCATTTACATACAGGAGGAAGTAGGAGACTAGACATCCAAGCTCCTCTGCCGTTAGACTGAGCAAAGTCCCAATATATTTGAACTTGTTTCCTCAGCTAGAAAACAAAGAGGCAGGGCCTAAAGACTCTTTTAGGTCAGAATCTTACCTCTAACTAGCTATAATTGAAAAGAGCTATTAAGGGTGACATATCATAGTATGAATTCATATAAACCTGGGTTCCCAAACAACACCCACAGGGGCCAGGTAGGTAACAAAACTGAGGGAGATGTGCCGGGTAGGGGAGACCAAGCAGGAGGCTGGTGAATGTCAAATGTCCTGTCAGAAAAGGACCAGCTGGATCCTATGATGATACAGGACCCTCACTGCCACATCTTCTAGGTGCCATGAGAAGCCAGAAATCCAGAATCTTATGAGAACTATCCCATCATATTTGAGAGTTACATGTAGCCCACAGGCTGATGCCTCTAGAAAAATTTACAACCTTTGCTGCTTTCATCATCCCTGATACACAAAATAGCTTTATAATGTAAGTCAAAATCAGTGTAGGATCTTTTTTCTTTGCATTTCAAAATATGAAATGATAAGTAATTTCCTTTTATTGGATAACAGAGCATTATTAAGAAGATAAAATGAAGTCCTGTGATGTAAAATTTTGAATAGATTTCACAAAAACAAAGTATTTTATTTATTCTAACCCAGCAGGATATATGCCCAAATATGTAGTCATCAGACATGGAATTCAGTGACACTTGAGATATGCAGTATTAGAAGATTATAACCAATAGCTGGACTTTGAATTTCACAATTATTAACATAAAAACTTACAGTGTGACTACTAAATAATTAGTACCGTCAATGTGGTAAATCCATTAAATTACAATCTTTACATTTATACACAACTCATTTTACATGTAAATGTTTTAAGACCCAGCTGAGCAGCATTCATTTAAGCACGAAATATTGCTGAACAAAAAGTCTGCAATAAATATTCCCTCCGATGGGTGGGGAAATGCTTTTACATACAATCCATGTTACAATGAACATCTGAGTAAATATTTAAAACTTTAAATTCGTGGTTATTGAAATCTTGTATTCTAAAAAATCTCTTATATTTTAAACAAAATTTAGTTATTAACTTAAAAGGTAACTTCTGATGATGCTGATATTATTCATGGTTAGGTTGCTCCCAAAGTCATAAATAGGTTTTCACTATCCCCTCAGTTTCCTTAGTAGTTAATTTTTTTAAGCGAACCTTCAATAATTACAATCAGGTACTTTTCTTTGCTTATTTATGTATATATTTGTATTATAACTCACTAAACAAATTAAAATGAAAAAAAAAAAGTAGACTTTCTAAACAGTACAGCCAAATTGTCCAATAAAACATCTTCAGCCAGTTTGCAACTTTAAAGTTGAACAGTTGTATATATGAAAGTAGCATAAATTGAAACGTAATGCTCACCATGTTTTCAAAGCCACAAAACAACTATCTAACATAGCCATTCTGTGATTGCAGCCAGGAACCTTAAGACTAGAAGATATGTTTTCCTAATACTTTCCTCCATGACGTTACTAGGTTCAAGGGAAATTTCCTCAGAAATATTTGTGGCAATGGCAGGAGCACTCTACCTTTTGCCATTATACTACATGCTGGATTTATGGCCGTGGCCTATCAACTGGAACTGAAGTCTGGACAGGTCTTCCCAGGTAGGGGAGGCTCCTGCTGGAGCGGGTAAGCAAAGTACTGGGGTGACACAAGGAAACCAGATGGCTGAGTCAGGTGGATTGGGTGGCCTGTGGTATAGGGCGGGGGCGGTGAGGGCACCAGGCAGCCTGGCTCTGCCCTGGCAAAAGAGAACCTGCGGATGGAGCCCCCTGTGGAGCTGGAGCTGGTGGCCGTGCTGGACTGCCTGGAAGGTGCTCTGAGGTTCGTGGAGGTCAAGATCATGGGCAGGGTCTCTCTCTGATAGCTGCGGAGCGAGAAGCGGATTGGCTGCTGCGAGGGCTCCTTGGGTCTCAAGCAGGTGCAGCAATAAATAGCCACTAAAGAGCCCAGGATGATGAAGGCAATGAAGATGGAGCCGACAATCAGGAAGGGAACGTAGACAGGCTCTAAAAGGCAAAAACAAACAGACAGATGCTGGGACAAGGGTCTCCCAAACTCTGGGCGACTTAAGGGTGGCCTTGAGGTGGGCAGCTGAGCACTATCACTGTCATCAGCCCAACTTCTCAGGGCTTGTTACTGATAACTTCTAGAGTGCAAACTGTGATGACAGAATATTCTTGCTCCTAGTGGGGAGGAAGGAAACTGGTACTGTAGCCTCTGTTAGCAATTAGCCATCATATTATACCTCTGGAAGTCAGAAAGAACACACTCTATCCTCCTGTTCGTGCACTGGAAGGAGGAAACAGGTGAGTTTTCTTAGTTACTGTAACTCTGTGTTTAAATCTGGGTTTTAGTAGTTTTATCACTGTGGGGCACTTAGGGCTTTGACCCATAACTGAGGCTGAAAAGCTATCTCCCAACCCAGTATCTCTAATCTAAACAAAGAGAACCAGGCCTATTAAATTAGACCCTTAGAATTTTATCAGACTATGGAAGGAACAGTATAAAGAAATGCATAGCGGGCCCCCAATTAACTGCGTCACCTATTGTACCACTAATTGTCACTTCTGGATGTTTCCAGAAACAATTTGGGATGCCTACTCCAGCTGCCACACCTCTGCCTCTCAATTCCCATCCAAACCCTGAGACGGTAGGCTGAACCTTAGATCGTGACGCAGTTCTTGGTATTGGTAGCCCAGACTTTCTGAGGGATGTGACAGCATCCCTCAGACAGAGCAAACCCGTTTCCTTTTCTCTCTACAAGGCAGACATAAAATTTCCCACCCCTGCCTAAGGCATCCCTTGGGCAGTTCTCTAGGTGTCTTCCCTGTATGACTGAGCAACACTTGGATGCAACCTCCAGCTTAGAGATAGAAGAAAACCTGCATTGACTAAGAGGCCCTACCTGTGCCTGGTGCTTTCTTATTATCAGATTCGAGTCCCACTGAGACCCTGTGAGTTGGACATGATAAGCTCTTTTTTCCAGATGTGGAAACATGTGAGTTTTTGACTTTCCCAAAAACACTTAAGCAGCAAGTAACAGGTAACCATCAAACCCCAATATCTGTGGGCTCCTAGGTGTAAGCTCTTCAATGTGCCAGCCATTCTGCCATGTTTAGTAGCACCCTGTGAAAGGCGAGGGGAAAGTGACTACTAATCACTTATTGAGCACCTTGCTAATCATTCATATACTTTCATTTAATCCACAACCTAACTCTGAGAACAATATGCCCATTTTAGAGTTAAGAAGAGTCCCAGAGCAGTTAAGTAACTTGCCCAAGGTTACAGGGGCTGGCAAGAGACAGAGCCACAGTCCATGAGAATTTGCCAGATCCCAAGCCCAGTGACTGAGGAGAGCAGAGTGAGGGAGTCCAGCAAGGCAAGTTCACTGTAGACTGGGCACTTACTCTGTAGAAAGCAACCGGGGTGCCTCAGGGTCAGTGGAGTAAAACCACGGGAAAGA
>NW_006442508.1:2406015-2425581 GCF_000325575.1 Pteropus alecto | reverse complement strand
ACAGGCCGTAACTGCCTAGAGTTCCCTACTTTCCCCTTAGCATCTTTTCTCTAGTAGCCACTTCTCAAATCCTCTAGTTGGGAATTCTGACCTCCAAACTTCAATTTATTGAAAGTCTAATGCTGTTATAAGGAAGGACAGGCTCTCCTTTTCCTTGGCTTATCGGTCTCTTGGGTGGGGTCGGGAGGGGGGATAGTGGAGTGGGGAGCCCCAGCACCATTATTTCTCTCTCCAGCCTCTCCTTGCCTTTCCTGGGAACCTTTTCCTGACGGCTTCAGACCTCCACGCTGGAGTTCTGGGGTGTCACAGCTGTCAGCTCCGCCAGCTCCTCAGGTTTCCCGGCCGTAAAACCGTCGCCTCGAGCTCTAAAGGATTTCCCTGACGATCCGATTGAGGTGGAAAGCTTTTTTTTTTTTCCTTTTTAACGTGTAAAGTTCCTCCGCTGATTTATTCCGCTCTCAAACGAGCGGAAATTTGACCCGTGTTTTCCGACGTGAGCTGGGAACCCCTTGCGACCCAGGTTTCCAAATCTCCCCTTCGAGGACCTGGGCATTTCTGAAAGGCGTGACAATAGGGTTTGGGCCGGAGAGGGCAATTCGATGCAGACAAATGAAAAGAAGTCGGAATAATGGGGCAGAGGTTTAGAAACTCGGCCAAAAGACCACAAAAGAAAAAAAAGTGGCTGAAGTTCCTTAGCCCTGAGGGGCTACATACAGGTGAGCGCACCCCAAGAGTAGCGATCCCTGAGCTATCCGCACTTCGCGAAGCTCCCAGGGTGATGAGGTCCTGCAATGGGGCGCCCTCGCAGCCCCAAAAACCCAAGTCTAGCCTGACGCTGCCACTACAGCCCTTCTCTGAAACTTCTCGAGGGCCCGAGAACTCCAGCTCTCTTTCTCAGGGTCACTCAGTGCAAGCCCCACGGTCTTCGATGTCCCTGCAAACTTTGCTTTGGGCCGACCCGCAGAGACCGCGTGTGGCGGGAATCGGGACTGCAAAGGAATAGGGCCCCCTGACCTGAAACGCGACCATTCACTCCTGCTTGATTCCCCCACCTCGCTGCGTCCACTTTGCGCAGACCTAGGAAGGCTTTGGGTGCCTGCCAGCGCGCACACTTTCCGCACACACCGCAGCCGCGGACGGCCCTGGGGGCCCGCACTTACGCGCCGTGATGCCCGGGTGCTCCAGCTCACCGCGGTCGTTGGTGCAGCCGCCCTGCTCCAGCCTGGCGTCGGCCGCGGCGCAGCAGTAGCGCAGCGCGCAAGAGCCGCAGCAGATGGTGGCGTCCAGGGTGTCGAAGTCCTCCGGACACTGAAAGCCCTCGTGGTAGTTGCCCTGCAAGTCCACCCAACCGTGGCAGTACTCTCCCGGCTGCTGGGCTCCCGCCGGGCCCCAGCGCATCCAGCACAGAAGGAGGCAGAGCGCCAGCAGCGCCCCCATCGCCGCAGGCGCCCTGGGCTGCGGGAGGAGGACGCAGCTGAAGAGCTAAGAGCTAAGCTGAGGCTCTGGGCGCACCGCGGTTCCACCTTACCTGGGGCGCGGCCCGGGCTGCTGCCCCGGCAGCGGAGGCCACTCCCGCGCTGGTTAGCAGGGGCCGGGGAGGCAGCAGGAGCTGCGCCGCGGGCTCTGCAGACCCGGGGTCAGCATGGTGCCCTGGGGCGACTGGGCGAGGGCCCGTAGGAGGCACAGGCTAAGGCTGCTGCTGGGGCTGCTGCTGCTGCCCTTTGCCCGGCTCATAATGCTCCTTGCGCGAGGGGCGCGTCGAACCCTCTGCCACCTTTCTCCCCACTCCTCACGGGAGCCATCGCTCCAGGGGTTGGCAAATCCAGGGCCGCACAGTGTACCGACTTGTGGCTGTCGCCGGGTACCAAGCCGAGCCCAAAGGAAGAATTTAAGATCCCCACGTGCGAGTCGAGGGAGAAGTGGCCCCTCAGCCCCCGCCCCTGTCTGTCAGGGAAGCAGGAGTCAGCGTGGCAGCGGCCAAGTACAAACGGCCTCCCAGTTGCTGACAGCTTTGCCTGCAAGGCGTCCTTTAAAAAGGAAGAGGGAGGGGGAGACAGCGAGGGTGAAGAAAGAGTCCTCCCTCCCGGGTCGCGCCGCTGGAGCTAATCACCGCCGGCGCGGCGCGGGCAGCTAGTCCTTCGCGCTTTCTGGTTCGCGCGCCATCCTCCGCCTTCCCCCGGCCACCCCCGCCCACCAGGCGCTCCCCCAGGACTCAACGCTAAACTAAAAGGGTCCAGGCCCTCCCCACTCCCACTCCAACTCTCACACAGCCCAGAAAGCTCTGCAGAATGAGGGGAGGGCTGCTGGGTTTCTGCGTCTATTCACGCGTGTTGGCACGCGGGTGGAGACGCGGGTTTTGCTTGTTGTGGATGTATAATAAAAACGATCGCGGTGACTGAAGTTTGTCGAATCTTCTGTCGCCTGTTGCACAGATCCGGACTTGTCCCTGGGACACCTGTTCTAGGGTTAACATAATTTTTAGGGGCCGCCAAAATGTGCACTGAGTTGTCCACTTAAGTTTTCACTTTTCGAGGAGGACCGGCACATTTTCACAAATACACACACTTGCACTCTTCCCCACCCTCCTAACCTGCGCGTCGCCGGGTGAAGAATCACTTGTCACCTCCAACAGCCGAGGGCAGCTCGCAAAGCCTCAAACAGCACGACTTCTCCATTCGCGCCTGAAAAAGAAATCAAACAACTAAATTAATGATAATTGAGCAGATCTGAACTTCTGTTCGGGCAAAGAAACACATTTATTTAAATGATGTGTCCCCAGTGTGCTATTTTCAGGGGCACTGCTCCTTCAGCGGCGTAAGTGCCTTATGAAACTGGTGTTATGTGAAACCTGGGCTAAACGCAAGAATTTATTTTTACTGCATCCTGAACTTCCTCTCATCGTTTATTGGTACGCGCGAATATGTTCCTCGTATCTCAACTTATTTGTCAAACATGCTGAATGCCCGTGTCACTGATTTAGATGTTGGCAAGCTGAGTGGAACAAAAGCGACCAAGTTCGCAGTAACCAACAACAAAAAATGTGCGGTCAAAGCGTTTACCATGCCCGCAGCTTCTCCATGGTCCCAGTTGGTTCGGGAAAGCTTAAAAAAAAAAGTTAAAAAAATTTTTTTAATAAAACGGTTTCTTTCTAAAAACCTGTTAAAGTTTACCCCAAGTAAATAATTACTTTTGGTTTTAAATATTGGGATTAGCATTTAATTACGTAAATGTAAAAATACTGCTCAACATTTCAGATTTTAAGTAAGAATGTGTAAATATTTAGCTTTATTGCTCTCTTAAATTTTTGGGGGGACAATAATAATAATAAGAGTAAAACCAAATTAAATTCGGGCTTTTATCCACAAACAATGGAACAGTTTTTCTTGACTTAAAAATTAAGCATATGGAAAATTATTTTGCAGAAATTTCTTACTGTGTTTTTATTTACCAAAAAAAATGTTCTTGCCAGATCAACGGTTTTTTTATGTTGATTTTAGTAGTATTGTTTGGATTATATATACCCTGAGCAATTAAGGGGGGAAAGTCATTTAGAACCACAGCAAAAGTGAGATATAGTGATTATAATAAGATGATAAAACTACAAAGACATGTTTACTGCTAATAACTTTCCCAGAACCACACCTCTTAATATTATTTTTGGTAAATTTAGAGGAATTCCATTACATCACAACTACATAAAATTCTGTAGCAGCAATGGCAACCTTTGCTAGTCCCCCAAGGGTCAAGTTTCTCTCATTATCCAGCTGTTCTTTGATAGCATTAATATTTTAAGGAGTGATTTGTTGACGCTCACCTCCCATTAATTACATTCTCCATGCCACAGTGGGATTCTTTTCCTTAGGACATCAACTAGAATTAATTCCCTCATTCAAAGCCCTTGTCTATTTGACTTATTTGGACATTTTACTCGAATTTAGTTGGATATTTACTAAGGGAAAATTACCGAACCTCCAAATTACTTGGTACGCCATAGAGCTGATGTGTGTGAACATTAAAACAACGGTACACCATGCTTTTATATTTAAGTCCTGATCCAAAGTGCTTTTAAACCAGTACAACAATCGGGTTAGGGGGAAATGTGTTTGTGTTGCATAGGGGGAAATGTGTTTGATTCCTTGACATGGAATATCTCCTCAAATTTTACATGACAAATTTTAACTGCAAAAGTGTTCTCAGAATACTCTTTGGGAACAGTAAGAGAATATATACTTCCTTTTAGGTTTATAAACACTCAAAGTTTCTTATTCTGTTACTACTTTAATAGTAAAGGAAGATTAAAAAGTTCTCATAGACCTCCTTCAAAGACCCTAGGGGGAGGACATGAAAATGGAAAATAAAATCTACATCATCTAGGGTATTATGTAGAGGTTTTAGAAATTCTATATTTTTCCTTATCTAAGTAACACAAATTCCATATTTTGGTGAAGAACACAATCATAAGAGGTCATTTCCTCAGCCTACATTCTCTTGTGGCCCTGCCTCCAGGAAATTGTATAGGAAATGAGTTAAATGATATGATGTCTGGGATTTGCTTTAATAAATGGGGTGGGGGGAGGGAGTGGAAGGAGAGAAGGGAAATAAAGGAAAAGGTAGGGGAGAAATGGAGATGCGAAGGTGGAACAGATGAAACTGAAACTCAGTTGGCAATATCGTAACTGTAGCTGGGTGAAGGTACTTGTAAAAATCAAAATGCAATTCTACTTTTTACTTTTTGTATGAACAAAAATAACATGTTAAAAAAATTTTATTGTTAAACGATAGGAATCAGTAGTAGCATAAAACTAGCACTGGACCATATTTTAAACCTTGTCCTGAACACTTTTCTTTGTTTTCTATTCTTTAGAGCAGATTGAAAGATTGGCAAAAGCAAAAGCAGAGAAGTGAAGAAAATAGGGCAAAATGGATGCCTCAGAAGTACTAAGGAAAGGGTGAGAAAAAGCCAAAGGAATACGGAAGTGAAAAAATAAATAAATAATGACGGTTAACTTTAGCTAAGGAAATCTTTCCAGTTCATTTGCATTGGAACCAGAAATAAAATAGAAAACAAAAAGTTTTTCAACGTTCCCTGGAGTGATTCATTATCACTAACCTTTCTTTAACTACTTTGCCCATGACTTAATGGAATTCTCTTCTTTGGATCATTTACTATAAATCTCTTTTCCAGGACTCTGTCAATTTGAGTTACTGGAAAGGTATTTTTTCTCAAATTTGCTTTCACATATTCACCACTAGAGAACAGCAAGGTGCCCAAAAGAATACTCCCAGATCCTGGCAGCCCAGCCTCAAGCCGGCCCTTCCCCAGCATCAGATTTATAAAGAGGGGATTAGGCATAGGGCTCCTAGAGCAGTGTTTCTCAAACTAAATATACATATGAAATCACCTGGGAACCTGACTAAAATGCAGATTTTGATCACCATGGTCTGTGGATTGGCCCGTGCTTCTTCATTTCCAGCAGGCTCACAGGTGATTCAGGGGCTTCTGGTCTGAGGACCATCCTCTGCGTCCCTTGCCTCCACCTACAGGGGAAGGAATGAATAGAGCCAAAGGGACTTGCCCACCCAAAGCCCATTTCCTCCCTTTCTGTACCCCTCTTTGGGACTTGGAATCCCAGCACTTCCGGCTCAAATAGACACAAGCTCGCTTCCAGGGTTTGCAGAAGTCTCTTCCTGGTCTTAAGTAGTCCTAGGGGACGGTGATTAAAAACACAGGCTAGTATTTCTGAACCAGTACAAGAGGGACCCCCTGCAGTGCAAGATGGAGTCAAGGATGGGAAGAAGGAGGGGCCCAGCAGGTTCAGGCTAGTGGACTTCCTGTTTATTCTTGCACTGGCTTGCACAAAGTAGAGTGGACCTGTTGCCTAGTATACCATAGGAACTCAGTAAATAGTCCTAGAGGGAACAAGTGAATGTTTGAATAAATGACAAAATGAATGTTTTTCTCCACTGATCTTATAGTATTTACCATACTTCATTGTATTTTGTGATAAGGCATCTGGCTTCCCCATTAGTCTGATCTCTTGTTTTCTCATTGTATCCTAGAACCTAGCAGAGCACCTGGTACATAGTGAATGCTCAGTAAATGTTGAGTAAATAACTGACTGTAAACAACAAATGACTAGTTAAGAACTTGTGACAACAGACTCACATTCGTTTCACTACTGTCTAGAGCTGCAACAAGTGAGTATCTCTTGGAGTTATACCAATGGGGAGCACAGTGAATTTCTGGGAGTATTTGCAGAGTCAACTCCTGAAGACAATTGTAAATGTAGCTCATCAAGAACTGTCCACTGTGTCAGCGCTGCTAGAATAGGGCAGTCACCAGCCAAACCCCCATGAAGACAGTTGTGACACTTGTATAAGAGCTATGATGCAGAGAAAATCAACCAGCACAATAGAAAGAATATTCTAATTTTGAGTCAGACAAGTCTGGGTTTGAGTGTATCTCTTTCAGGTCATGTGACCTTGAGCATGCTCATTTCAGCTTACTGAACCTCAGTTTCCATATTTCTAAAAGCAGGTGTGGATGTGAAAGGGAACAACTCCTTCCATAAAGGATTGTTGTAGGATTCGAAATAAAACATGTAGCAAGTCTGGCTTAGAGTAGGGGCTTCAGAACCAGTGGGTATTACCTACCACCAGCTGGTTTGAATCTATAGTCAAATAATTATGGCAAGTTTCCTGCTAACCAGAATAAGTCTATGTCCTGATTATTTTTTAGAGTGGATTATTTACAGTTCTCCATCATTCATTCCTTTATTCATTCAACGTGCCCATTTATAACCACTGGCAATTGAATATTGATTATTCACTTTTAGAGTTGTTCTCCTGAGACAGGCCCCAAAGCTAGGAGCAGAGGAGAATAAGGTGGGTGTCAATGATCACAGAATAGGGACAGACCCTGTGAGACAGACCTTATTTCAGCTGGATTTCTACAAGGCGTAGCCCCAAACACAGGTGAGCATTTAATAAGTACCCAATTAGTCTGTGATTCCATATTATGTCACTAGAGATGTAATTTATTAACCTGGGATCCTGGCATCCTTCCAGTGCATGTATAATAGAATGACATTTTTCATGCAGAAATATAAATTAAATTAATTGGCATCGTATTTAATCGAAACTTCCTTGACGGTAGATAGATTCTTCCCCAACACCGCCCCTTTCTCAGCAAGGAACATTTCCTTCTGAGTGCTTGCAGAATGAAGAGAAGCCAGCCCCAATTCCTGGGACTCCCCAAGGAGCTGGCTTTCAGCCAGGTTTAGAGAAGCACAGGAAGCGAACTGACCCTGGAAAAATGGTAAGTTGCTGCTCAGCGACCATGTGTTCTTCTGGTGGTGGGAGGTTTTTAGAGAAGAAAATACAGGGGGCTCTTGTCATCTTTGTATCTTCTTACTCCCCTTCTCACCTTTACCAGCCACACGGAATGTTTTGAAAAATTTTAAGTCATCCTCAAAGTTTGTAAATCATAAGGAATTCTTTTGAAAGCTGCTATATAATTGCTGTCAAAGGTATCTTTTATTTTAATTTTTCTCCTTTTCAAATAACCTGTATTTGGTTAGCTCTATTGGTAACATAAGGGCTCAATAATGCAAAGTTCTTAACTTCCACACATGTGGGTTGACTAAGTTTCCTCTTTCTCAAGAATAGAGAATGCACACTTGACCATGGCTTGCAAACACCTGCTGTGAGTCATTTGACGGCATAAGAGAACTTAGATGTAACAGACACAATAAAAAATGCAGCATGGAAAATGAAATCAATGTTATACATTCCTTTAATGGGTCAATAGTGTCATCTTCCTAAATATTAGCCTTTCGTATCTAGCGCTCATGCACCCTTCATCCTGTCCTCATAACTGTGCATTGGAATTCTTTCTATTTGATCTGCTCCATCATCTAATTTCATCCAACCATTCATTCTGTACAGTAACCCCACTTTATACTTCTTTAGCATATTTTTTTATTAAGGACAAGAAGAAACTCATTCCTGGCATCTTTCCTTGGCTTCTCCATTTGTATTGGACTTGAAGTAGAGACCACATTTGTAGCCGTCTGCAGGACTATTCAAATTTAGTATATAAAAAAATTAGGATTCAGTAATTTTTTAGTTTATGTGCCATTCTGCCTCTTCCATCTAGAACATAGTTATTTGGCAACCTAGGTTCTCTTGAAAACAGAGAAAATCCAATAAATAATCTTCGCTGTCCATATACACTCCCCCTCGTCTTCCTAAGAAGGCATAAAATGTCACAAAGTCTGGTACTAAATTTAGTTTATTGATAAGAGAGTGATTTACATCTTCACTCAGGGCCTAATTTTCTGTATCTATCTACTCTATCTCTCTTGATCTTTCTTTTGGCCTGAGCAGAATTCTTGCCCCCATTCTTATAATACAGGGGTCCCCAACCCCTGGGCCATAGACTGGTTGGTAGCCATCAGTGGCCTGTTAGGAACTGGGCAGCACAGCAGGAGGTTAGTGGCTAATAAGAGAGCAAAGCTTCATCTGTATTTGCAGCTTCTCCCCAGTGCTAGCATCACCGCCTCAGCTCCACCTCAGATCATCAGGCATTAGATTCTCATAGGAGCACCAGTCCCTGGTGCCAAAAAGATTGAGGACTGCTGTGATAATAGTACTCACTTACCCCTATTCCATGTGAGCCTGGAGGGACTGTCAATCATGGTGCTCTACTCCTGGCCAAGGAATCGTTATGAAATCTTAGTGACGCAATCAGAATTCCTTATATTCCTGGACTCTGTGATTAGTCCAGGGATGTGCACACGACTCAAAGCATGGCCAGAGTCTTTCCATGAGATTTAAAGGCTTCCCTTCTTTTTAGATTGTGAATGGTGGAGATGTTTGCTTGGGGCCATCAAAGACATGATGTCTGTCTTGTAAAATAGGCATCTCTGAGAATAAGGCCAACTTAAAGGGACAAGAGAAGAATCAAAGGGAGAGACTTAAAATGTTTGAATCCCGGGATCCAGCTGTGCTTGAAGCTCACACTATCCTGGTCTTTCTTATTAAATGAGATAATACACTCACTTTGGCTTAAGCTAATTTGGGTTGGATTTTGATCATACATAACTGAAAGCATATTGACTACTACAATAAATATTATAGAGATAGCGTTAAATAATGACTGCTGCCTGCAATTTTGAGAGCAGTAAGTTTATAAAAATAAAATGATTGGAAAGCACAGCATCTGGAGCTATATTGTAAAGGGAAAAATATTTTCTTCACCTCATTAGGTTTTTAGGACAGTATATTTCAAGTTTGTAGGTCACGACATACTGGTGGGTCAGGAAATCAATTTACTGGGACGTGAATGGCATTTGTTAAAAGATAGAATAAAATACAAAATATAAAGAGTATATCACACATAGGAAAGGCAAGTTTGATTTCCTGACATTTTATTTCAGGTATATGTATATTTATCCTAGATAATGATATAAAATATCTTTTTTTTTTTTTACCAAGAGGTGTAATCAAAGCATTTGAAAGTCACTACTTAGAACAAAACTGCATAGAGCAGAAGAGTCAAAATATTTAGCACATTACTATTACTGTTCTAAGAAAAGGTAGTTGACTATTTTCCATAACTGATTACTTTAGCCCTGACCTTACTAGATATTCATGAGGAGGCAGATTGGGTGGGAGTCACACATGGAATTAAAGTAGTTAATTAAAAGTGTATCAGACTCTTCTAGTTTGAGACTACTTCCTTTGAGTTATTTATTCAGTTAGTTCAAAGTTCATTTCTTTATGAACTGTTTTGCCCCCAGTCCTACCCGCTATGTATAAAGAGTAGGGGAAAGAAGCAGCTTACCTCCGTGCATGAGAGCAGAAGAGAAGGTCCGGAACACACATGCTGCTCTCCAGATCTTCACTGTGACCTGCCACAGGGACGCTGGTCTGGCCCAGTTTCTGGATGACTTCGCTGAAGAAATCTGTGGTTGGCAAGCACATGGTTTATTCTCTAGGCTTGGAAAGGATTCATGACCCTCTGCTCCCCAGCCTCACTTTGGCTCTCACTGGTGCTGTGGATATTTCTATCCTCACCATCCCCCTGCCCCAGGTCTAGCTCATCATGAGCAGTGCATCCTCCATTCTTAGGGGCATCATTCTCAAGATGGCAAGCCTGCCAGCCAGCACAATCAGCTATCTTCCTTGTTTCCCTATGTAGTATGAGGGACCTTTTAGATCCTTTTACAATATACAAGAGCTAAGAGAGATTCTGGAATGCTAACCTAATCTCTTTCTCTCTCTGCCTATTCATCCCTTACTAGCATTTTAACTGGCTTCCTCACATTGGAGCAGAGTCACACATCATGGCTATCCTCCCAAGAGCCCAAAGAGAGAAAGAGGCAACCTCCATTCTGCTTTTGACTTTACCTTGATTTTCTGACATTCTCCTATTTCCCTGCTCCCTCTGGGACTTGGGCTTAGTAAGGAGCAACCAGAACAAACTTGTCTCACTAATTGCTTCTTGTGACCCATATACCACTAGGGCCAAAGGGAGCATGCTTTCCCTTTTTCCCAAGTGTCAGGGACCTCTCTGACATTATTTACTAGTTGCTTCTACCAATGACTTACCATAAGCCTGAAGTCACACAGGCATAGCTCTTAATAAGTGAAGGAGAACCTAAGGAATTTAGAAAACTCTCAAGATTTTCAAGACTGTTGTCTCTCTGTGGACTTAAAAATCAATCCCATATTGGTAGTCTAAACCTGGGCATTGACCTTTTCTTTCTCTTTCTTTCCTGCTTTAACAAATTTTGAATGCCCTGAGGTAAATTGATGCCCTCGGCTGACTAGGGAAAAGGTTACAAAAATTGAGATATGTTGTTTAAGTTATTGACATAATTTAATAAATATATTTCTGCAAGAATAAATTATGTTCATAATTATCATCACATGTGGTGGTCAGCTTGAAATACACTTAGATATTTAAAATACTTAGTGTCTATAGACATAAACATACACATACACGACATTCTCAGTATATCCACCATGAGATTTTGGGATAATTTCTCACAATTATTTATAAGGGTGGGCGGGCTTTTATAAGCATGGAAATAGAACTACTCTCTCATTCTCAGTCAAAAAATAATAATTTCTAGGCAAAAGGCAAAGACAATTTATTCCTCTAGACCAGTAGTTAGCAAACTTTTTCTGTAAAAAAACCACAAATAGTAAATATTTTAGGCTTTGTGGGCCATATGATCTCTGTCATAACTGCCCAACTGATGTTGTAGCACAAAAACAGCTACAGATGAATATAAATTAATGTATATGGCTGTGTTCCAATAAAACTTTATGGACACTGGAATTTAAATTTCATGCATTATTCAGTTATAACAAAATAGTCTTCTTTTAATTTATTTCAATTATTTAAAAACATAAAAACTATTCTTAATTGTGGGCTATGTAAAACAGGGAATGGGCTGGATTTGGCCCATAAGCCACAGTTTACCAATCCCTGTCTTAGACCCCCTTTTTAAATTTAAATATTTTAATTTCCTCTCTCCCATTTATGATGCAAGTTAATGTAGCAATGGCAGCAACCAAGACTAGTTTTAATTAATTGATTTTACCACCTACCTCCCTACTTGTTGAAACTTAGGCAAAACTGCTATCACTTACCTTAACTGAACGATGAATATGTGACCTGGACATTTCGAGGGACATCCTTTCAGATTTGCAAAATATAGTCAACTGACCCACAGAAACTGTCGAAGACAAGGGCCATGGTTCTTTATGCCTGCTCACCAGTCCCCTGAGTTCCTTTCCTGGTTGCACATCAGATGAGAGTCCAGATAATGGAGGACTCTGCATAAATGGCAAGAGGAGAAGATGGTGTAAGATCGATCTGCTGAGACCTCCATCTCTGCTGATCTGGATAGTAATCCTGCCAGAACAGTGTCCTGAGACATGTCATTGGAATTATTATGCCTTGTGATTTTGGCAAATTTACAAGAAGAAAAGTGAACCCAGGAGTGACATGGAATAACTCAAATATCAAGATCTAGATCTGATTTTTTAACATCCAGGCTACAAAGGATGTATCATGAGTCATTATGAAAAGTTTGTGTCATAATCCACATCGTATCTGTTTAAGAAAAAACTAAGTGTATTATACAATCGGAAAATGTTCCAATCCAAATAGTTTAAATATTTGCTGTTTTGTTATTTTAAACCAGTTATTTGGAATATTCAGCTATCCACAGCTCATTCTGAGTGAGTCTAGGGTAGGCTTCTTTCACTGAAAAATTGCTTTCTGTGAGATTTGCATTGTCATTCATAGTGTAGGATTTGCTAGAGTCATTTATGGCAGTTCGTGTGAGGTTAGATACAACTAATTTCTATATAACACTATTCTTATTACCCAAAGAAAATTCTAACTAAATAAACCAAAGTGAAATATAATTTCTCACCAGAATTACACTGGCCATTAGCTTCCTGGTCATCATTCATTTTCACATTACGTAATTTAAGTTAATTGAATTGAAATATTCTAACATCTTGATGGTATAGCTAGACCTCAGAAGTTTCATTATAGAAGGAAAAATAAGTTATTCACACAAGAAATACTAATTAGAGGAACTTCATAAAATGATGATCGTTAGTGAACATTGAGGTTTTTGATTCATTAAATGTAACTTTGTGGTTACTTTTTTATAAATGAAACATTGACTTATTTGCACTGAGTTAAGTTATTCTTACAGGTTGAAAAAAACATCCCCCGAATATAAAGGTCACAAAATTACAGTTAACTTTAAATTATACTCGTGGGTGTGGAAGGTCTTTCTGAATCATTTTTAGGTTTCTATTTGTATTAGGTACCATGGTAGCTGCTTGCCACGTATTACCTTGTTTAATGGTCACATCGATTCTATGAGAAGACTCAGAATATAAGTAACTTGCCCAAAGCCACACAGCCAAATCTCCCAACTCTGCACTCACGTTCTCACTGACTCCAAAGTCTAAATCCATTCCCTGGGTGGTCTAACCACTGTGATGAGACTGCTGTACAACGAGAACAATAAGGAAATATTTGAGTAATCAATTGGTTGTATTATCTATATGATACAAAAATTCAAGTTGATACTTTTTTCTCAATGAATAGATTCTTTTTTGTTTTTACTCAATTCACCCAACACAGTTTTGAGATTTAATATATTGATTAGCTTCTACTTGGGGAGCCCAGGCCCTCACACAGTTCTTAAGTCACCTGGCAGATGTGCAGTAAGCTAAAGAATTAAGCATCTCAAACAGTCCCTTCACTCTGAACATTACACACATCTTATCTTTGCTGACAGTCTAAATGTGTTAGAGGGAATGTCATTCCATAGCTTCATTTTTTAAATTAAAAAGCTCAGATTTCAAGGATCACTAGTGAACTAAGCTTTCATCCTTGGATATTTCTTTCCGCAATTAAAAATATATTTTCAGTAATAGACTGATTGTATAGTATATTAAAATTGACTTTGGAGGTTTCTTCTTTCATTCACACCTGTGTAATATTCAGCTTTCACTAAATATTATGGGTTTTAAAATGACTGACTTCTGGAGCAGTCATTACTTAGTTGGAAAAATAAATTGACTCCCAAAAAAGGGATCTGATAACTTATATCTAGTCAGAAACCATTTTGCCCGAAAGAGGGCAATAAAAAGTCTATGAAAAGGTTGGAAATACTGGAGCAAGGGGTAAATGGTCCACTTGAGAAGCTAGAGAGAGAGATGGAGACCTGTATACCATACCAAGGAATTTTAATTGTTTTCAGAATGTTGAAGCCATTGAATGATACCTATCAGAGAAATGGCACGACAAGATTTACATTTTTAAAAGGTCACTGTAGTCACTAAGCCTAATGATTTCATAGAGAATGGATGCATTAGAAGGTATGGAGTTGGAGAAACAGACTGGGTGGAAGGTTCTGAGTACTCCAAGAGAAATTACAAGAAATATTTAAAACTATATCTAGGGTAACAGCCAGGCCATGGAAAAAGCCATGTCCAAATACAAGTCCATGTCCTTTATGGTGTGCTCAATACTCTGTAAAGTCCTCCAACATAAAACAAGTAGATCATGCATGAAACATAATTTTCATGCATTACTGAAGTCATGCATTATTGGGGAAATTTTCAAGGAGAAAAAAGAAACTTTAGCAGTAGCTACATGCAAAATATACACTCAAGTCCTGCATTGGGGTGCTGGCAGTGAGAAAAGATGAAGGAAGGGGCAATGAGCCAAGGAATGCAGGCAGCCTCTCAAGGCTAAAAAAGGCAAGAGAACAGCTTTTTGCTGGGAGCACCCAGAGAGATCGTAGCCCTGATGACCCACTTTACCCTTCTGATCTCCAGAACTGTAAGATAATAAATTTATATTATTTTAAGCTTCTAAATTTGTGGTAATTGTTACAGTAGCAATAAAAATTTAGTACACTATGAGAAGGAATCAAGAAGTTGGGATAGTGAAGTTTTGCACAGAAGTAACAATATTGGTTAATGTGACCACTTAAGCAAAGGCTTCATGAATATCTATTTTATAATTATGCTTTATAACTTAAATAAGTCATGTTCTTTTTTTTTTAAGTATAAAGTATTATACTGAAAACTTACACACACACACACACACACACACACACAGGGAGTAAATGCAGAAGGGCGGTGGTTTGGGAAGAGAATAATGAGGTGTTTTCTTCCCCCACATATTGCATTTGAGATACTAATGGAACATTCAAGGAGAGAGGTTCAGAAGACAGAGTGTGGAGTCATGAGTTTGGGAGAGGTCTGGAATCTTCATCGTCTAGGTTGTAATTGTGTCAATGAGTGAATTACCAAGCCCTGAGGTAAGCATCAATTAATAAAGGATTGAAGAAACCCACAAAGTCAATTGAGGGGGGTACTCAAGTGGAAGAAAACACAATGAGAATAATTGACATGCATTTCAATATTTAGTAATTTATGTACATACATTTTTAAATTCATAGTGGTGTTATTTTCAAGAAACTCAGTGATAACGCTTAAGGCAAGGTATCAGCCACATCACATTTACCAGAACCTGGAGGGTCTTATTGATCTTCCAGGAAGGCCCAGAATAGCCTTGCGTGGCTCTTGCTGAAAATTTGGCCACCAGGCTCACAGAGGGAGAGCAAGGGAGTGCTGGGCATTAGGGATATCTGCTGCTTCGTGCCACTACAGTAGGACCCAGTCAATTTGAAAGAATCCACTTTCTTAAGTTTGACCAGATGTATTGATCTGCAGGAATGTAACCACATCTGAAATAGAGACTTCTTGATGAGACCAAAAAAAAAAAAAAAGAAAAGAAAAGAAAAAAATTGTGGCAGCAGCTCCTTTCTCAGATTTTAGGTAAATAACACCTCAAGGTTGTTTGCGTTGCTGCTGTTGTCCTGTCTGACTTGTGTGTAATGAAGACTCCACGCTCTTGGGAGCTGCCAGGCTTGGCTTTTCACAACATTGCTGTCTTTGAACACATCCATTCTGAGACCTGCAAGTGAAACAATGGGCATAGGAAATTATAAAAATTACAACCAATTCTACAGAAAATTAAAGTAATTAGGGGTCGTGATGAGAGCGCTGTTTACATGTGGCACTCAAATGAGTATTTTATACTTTGGGTTTGCAGACCATATAAGGTTAGGGGTTTGTTTTGTGTTTTAAAAAGTACAGTGTGTGTTCCTTGTCACTTTCAGTCTGAACACACTGGAACTGCGAAATGCAACATCTGCTCTCAAAAGCATCATGCCAGTGCTTCAAATATATGCAAAACATCCGTGGTTTTACTGCCGCTGAAGGATATTAATCTCTTAGGGAGAATGAATTCGACTTCTTAGTGTTCATAAACATTTTAGTAATCATAACCTGTGAATATTTTTTCTTTCCCTTATCTATAAGTCAACCTCATTTCCTTTCTTTAAAGGTCTGACCTAAGGAAAGTAGGAAGAATAGACACTTGTAATAAATAAATACATATGAACATGCTTTGATAATTCAATTTTAAAATTTGAAGTAGCAAAATATATTCCCAGTAATCTTTATCCTAACCAGCACTTGAAATTAAGAATTGACAATTGAATAACTTTGTCTCTATATAAACTCATATAGGAAACAGCATGGTGCCATCTGTTGGTGAAGTCTTGGGTATTGCTAGTCCTTAGTGTTTCAGCCTGTTGAGATTATCTTCACTCATTCATTCAATTTTACTAAGCATGTATTATGTGTCAAAATCTATAATAAGTATTACGGAAATTAAGATAAGACATAATGACAAATCAAAATTTAATACAAGTTTGACACCTGTGCTCTGTTCCAAAGTTCTAGAATTCCACACATTTCTACTGCAACAGAGATGATGTCACAGTTCTATATTTTAGGAAACTGTAAAATCCATTGTGTTAGTCATTTTAGTAATCCTAAAAACAAATTTGGTAATCTTAGACCTCTTTTTTTACAGTGATTTCATGGGCCAATCAAAACACGAGTACTCATTTGCAATTCTTAGCATTCCTCGACTCTGATTAAATAAAATTAGAATCATCCTGCTATCAAATAGATATTTGCAAGATGATTTCTTTACGTCGAAATCTTGATAGAGAATAAAATGCTAGTAGCTACTACAAAAATATATCCCACTGAATAAAAAAATCCTTTCCCTTGAACCCCCATTCCCCAACAGCTCCATTAATTCTGCTCCTCTGAAAGGCAAAATTTCTTGAAAAAGTAAATTTCTCAACTTTTTAAATAATCTACTTCCATCAGCCTTTTGTGCCCCCTTCACTCTTTCTCTCTCACACACACACACACACCCCGAAACCATCAAGTTTGCTAAAGATCTCCATGTTGCTAAATCCAACAGCCAGTTTTCAGGCTGCACGTTCTAACCTCTCAGCAGCCTCTAACATAGTCACTTGCTGCCTCCTTAACTCATGACTTTTTTTTTCACTTGGTTTCTAGAACACTTCACTCTCTTGATTGGTCTCCCTCTGAGGCTACTTTTTTGGAGGCTTCTTCACAGGATTAGCCTCTCTCCAAAACCTCTAAATCATAGAGTACCCAAGAGTTCAATCCTCAGACGTTTCTCTTTTTACTATACTCCCTCTTTAGTCTATCCAGCAGAAATATAATGTAAGACACATATGTAATTTTTAGTCTCTGGTAGCCACATTTTTTAAAAAGAAAAGAGAAATAGGTGAAATTAATTTTAATGACATATTATGTCAATATATCCAAAGTATTATCATTTCAACATGCAATCAATATTAAGACTATTAATGAGTTATTTTACCTTTTTGTATCAAGTCTTTGATATATGGTATGTATTTTACACTTATAATACATCTTAATTCATATGCTACACATTCCTAAGAAATGTCTGGTCTCCATTTCCTAGGAAATGCCTGATTTTACAACATTTATAGTTGTAAACTATACCTAAGCTTTTCTAAACATACTTGAAAATTTTTGAATAATTATATCACATGTCAGTTTTTACATTTAAATTTAAATTAACATTAAGTAAAATTCAGTTGCTTACCTCCACTAGCTGTATTTCAAGTGCTCAATAGCTATATATGGTAACTAGTAGCTACCATATTGGAAAGCACAGCTCTAGATCATTATGTTTATTTTAAGGATTTAAATCACATTTATATGCCCGAAATTAAATCTGTAGCATAGAAATCTCTCCCAATTGATATATCCAAATGAATTTTAATATTTTGTTCAGATACCTAATAGGCAAACTAAATTTAATATTCGATTTTGTTTTGGCATCCTTCCCCACTTGTACTTACTTCTGAGGGGTGAAAAACTAGAAGTCTTTGACTTTTTTCTTTTTTTCACACACCACAACCAATCCATCAAATCTACTTTTAAAATTACATTCAGAATCTGTGTTCCAGGCAAGATAGAAGAGTAGGTAAATGCTGTGCTGGCCTCCTCTCATGACCACATCAAAATTACAACTAACCTACAGAACAACCATCAGTGAGAATCACCTGAAGTCTAGCTGAATAGAAGTCCAGAACTAAGGGCACACAGAAGAAGCCACACCAAAACTGGTAGGAGGGGCAGAGATGCAAAACAGGCTGGTCCCATACCCACATGTGGCAGTTGAGAATCAGGAGGGATATCTTGGCTGCTGAGCTCCTCTCTGTGGAGGAGTGAGACGGGGGTGGGGGTTGGAGGCGCAGCGTGTCCCAGCTCCACACCAGGCTCTCCAGCCCAGAGCACCAGTGCTGGGAAGAGACGTCCCCATTACTTCTGGCTGTGAAAATCAGTGAAGATTGCGGCTAAGTGAGACAGAGGATGGCTGGAGTGCCATGTACCCTCTTAAAGGGCCTGCACATATACTTATTCACTGATGGACTGACTCTGAGCATCAGCACTGGGGCAGCAGCTTGAAAGACACCAGGGACATACAGGGAGGGAGCTAAAATAGGGATACAAAGAAACATGTCCCAAATGAAAGAACAGAACAAACCTTCAGAAAAATAACTAAACAAAATAGAGACAAGCAATCTACCAGATGCTGAGTTCAAAACATTAGTTATAAAGGTGCTCAGTGATCTCTCCAAGAACTTCAACAAAGAGATAGGAAACAAAAAGAGATGGAAAAAATTTTTTAAATGTAAAAAAGTCATAAATAAAGAGAGAATGAACAGTAGATTAAATTAAGCAGAGAAATGAATAAGTAATTTGGAAAATAAGGTAATGGAAAACACCCAAACAGAATAGCAAAAAGAAAAAAGAATCTAAAAATATGAGGATAGTTCAAGAGGACTCTGGGACAAGTGTACTAACATTCGTATCATAGGTGTACCAGAAGCTGAAGACGAAGAGCAAGGAATTGAAAATCTATTTGAAGAAATGATGATGGAAAACTTTCCTAACCTAGTGAAGGAAATAGACATACAAGCCCAAGAAGCACAGGGAGTCCCAAACAAGATGAACCCAAAGAGGCCCACACCAAGAAACATCATTATTAAAATGCTAAAGATTAAAAACAAAGAGAGAACTTGAAAGCAGCAAGAAAACAGCAGTTAGTTACCTACAAGACTTTTTTCCTACAAGCTGTTTTCTCAACAGAAACTTTGCAGGCCAGAAGGGATTAGCATGAAATATTCAAAGAGATGAAAAGCAAGGACCTACAACCAGAATTACTCTACCCAGCAAAGTTATCATTTAGAATTGAAGGACAGAAAGCTTCCTAGATAAGAAAAAGCTAAAGGAGTTCAGCAACACCAAGCCAGTATTATAGGAAATGTTAAAGGGACTTCTTTAAGAAGAAGGAAAAAAAGATAAAAAATATAAATAACAAAGTGGCAATAACTACATATTTATCAACAATTACTTTAAATGCAAATGGATTAAATGATATAATGAAAAGATTGGGTGAATAAATGGGTAAGGAAACAAGACCCTGACATATGCTGCCTACAGGAGACTCACTTCAGAGCGAAAGACACATACAGACTGAAAGTAAAGGGATGGAAAAAGATATTCATAAAAATGAAAAAAAAC
>NW_006442508.1:2391739-2404933 GCF_000325575.1 Pteropus alecto | reverse complement strand
AGAAGAGATGAAATACTGCCATTTGCGACAACATGGATGGAGTGTGATAATCATGCTAAGCGAAATAAGCCAGACAGAAAAGTTGAAAATTATATGATATCACTTACATTTGGGCTATATACCTAAAAGTAACAAATGAGCAGGACAAACAAACAGAGACTCATGGACATGGACTATAGACTAGTGTTTACTAGTGGGATGGGGGAGGAGGGTGGAGGTAGATGGGGTAAAGGGGGTCAAATATAGGGGGATAAGGGGAGGACGAAGTGTGTAAAGGGGATCAAATATATGGAAAGGAAAGGAAACTAGACTTTGGGTGGTAAACACACAGTAGAATATACAGATGTCAAATTATAATGTATACCTGAAAATTATATAATTGTATTAACCAATGTTACCCCAATTTAAATGTCAATGAATTAAATGCTCCAATCAAAAGACAAAGAGGTGGCTGAATGAATAAGGAAACAAGATCCTTACATATGCTGCCCACAAGAGACTCACTTCAGATAGAAAGACACACAGATTGAAAGTAAAAAGATGGAAAAGACATTTCATGAAAATGTAAACCAAAAAGGTGGGGCACCAATACTTATACCAGAGAAAATAGACTTTAAAACAAAAGCTATAACAAGAAACGATGAAGGACCCAGTGACCCCACTTCTGGGTATTTATATATAAAAAAAAAAACCAAAACACTACTTTGAAGGGACATGTGCATTTCATATGTTCATTGCAGCATTATTTACAACCAACATATGGAGGCAACTTCAAGTATCCATCAATAGAAGAATGGATAAAGAAGAGGTGGTACACATATACAATGGAATATTAGCCATAAAAAAGAATGAAATCTTGCCATCTGCGGGTATCTTGCCATACTGAGGGTATTATGCTGAGTGGAATAAGTCAGAGAAAGACAAATGTCTTATGATTTCACTTATAAGTGGATTCTAGAGAACAAGATAATAAAACAAAACAAAAACAAACTCATAGACACAGAAAGCATTTTGATGGTTGCCAGATGGCAAGAGTTGGGGGGACTGGTGAAGTGGGGGAGGTTTAGAAGTACAAACTGGTAGTTACAAAATAGTCATGGGGATGTAAAGTATAACATGGAGAATATAGTCAGTAGTATTGTAATAACTATGCATGGTGTCAGGTGGGTACTTTATTTATCAGGGTGATCACTTCATACGTTATATAAATGTCTAATCACTGTGTTGTAGACCTGAAACTAATATAATATTGTATGTCAATTATAATTAAAAAAATAAAAATATAAACTTTTTTTAAAATTAAAGAAGTATAAATTGGCAGTTACAAAATAGTCATGGGGATGTAAAGTTCATCACAAGGAATACAATCAATAATATCATAATAACTATATATGGTATTCAATGGATGCAAGACTCATCAGAGGGATCACATCTGATCAGTTCATAAATGTCTAACCATTATGATGTACACCTGAAACTAATATAATATTGAATGTCAGCTATAATTAAAAGATAAAATTTAAATTTAAAAAGTTTTAAAATAAAATTATATTCAGAATCTGATCATTTTTCACACCTTCCATTGACTCCTAGTCAAGGCACAATCATCTCCCTCTTACACTGCTGCAGTGGCTCTTGACTAGGTTCTTAACTTCTTAACTCCTCCACATGGCATTACAATGAATATATAAAATGAAAATCAAATAACACCTTTTCCTGACTCAAAATCCACTTCTGTTTTTCTGTCCAGGTTTTAACATATCCAGACACCTGTCTTCACCTCCCGTTTTGGCTCTTGTCATTCAGCTCCTAACCCACTCCTTTCTAGTCACACTGGCTTTCTCAGTCACGTTAAGCTCATCAGGTTCCCACAGCATTGACTGTTCCTTGGCTATTTTTGTGGCTTGCTCCTTCATTCCAGGCTCTGCTCACATGCCACCTGGCCATCCTATCCTAAAAGCTGCCCTCCTCCATCCCCATCCAACTCGCTTCGTTCCCTTGCCGCCACTTCATTTTTCTTCCTAATAGCCATCACTACCTCAGATTTTAGCCTGTTTGGTTATCGTCTGGCTTTCCTGCTAGAGAATAAGCTCCTTGAGGGCAGAGCTTGAAATGTTTCTTTTGTTCCTCTAGGGACTTCCAGTTTCCAGTTCCACATGTAAGGAGCTTGGAAGTCACCACTCTGTTGTAACAACAAATAAAAAGCCGAACAGACTGAAAAATCACCAACTCTTCGTGGTTCCATAGATAGGGAAGAACACAGGGCAAATGCTGCCCCTGAGACTGCAGAGTCAGACTGATGGATAAAGGGACTTGCGGCTAACCAGGGCAGAGACTCATGAGCAGAAACCACTGTAGGAACCAGGCCAGGGCTGAAAAACCAGAACTGTAATTGACAATTGCTGGAGGCTCAATACAGACAAGTCTGAGAGTTATAAATTCCAGGGATACTCAGCCACAGCGCAGCCTCTCAATATTGTGAAATTTACCTCCAAGAGCTCAACCAGATTCCCATAATAAATATCAGAGAAAAAATATCCTGGGCTTCTGGCAGGAGTAAGAGAAAAGGAGCCACTTGAAATAGGCCAGGGCACTCTGTCCTTCCTAACAAGGCCTGCCCTCGGGGGAAACTAGTTAACCAGAGACTCTCCTGCTGGGGCACTATCAGAGCCTACCTGACCTGGGGGAAGGAGCTAACTAATTCCAGCGGGTCTAGCCTTACAAGTGGGAGAAGAAAACCCTGTGCCTTCAGCCCACTCTAGCCATTCTGCTCCAACTCAAGAGAGAAAAAAACACTGAGAAAGACTCTCAAGTTCACAGATCAGCGGCACAGACTCACTGAAAGACTGATACCTAATCTTGCCACGTTACTGAAGCTTATTTACAGCAGTTCCTTCTACTTGATACATCATGTCTGGCTATAAAGAAAAAAATTCCAAGGTACGCCAAAAGACAAAACATAGTTTGAAGAGAAAGAGCAAGCAGCAGAACCAGACATGGCAGGGATGTTGGAATTATAACTGGGAATTTAGAACTATGAGTAATACGCTAAGGGCTCCAATAGGTAGAAAGCATGGACAGACAATGTAAGCAGAGACATAGAAATCCTAAAAAAAAAACAAAAAGATATTAGAGATCTTTTGTTCATCTGTTTATGTAATGTGCTCTCTCTAGATAGAAAACCAAGACATCACTGAGGAATAATTATTCATGATAACATTTAAACAACATATATAATAATAACATGAATAACACTTTTAAAATATGATTCCTATTTTGAAGCATTTTATCAGCATTTAAATAATATTTGGCCTGACCATCCATTTCCCTAGGTTGGAGAACATCACAGCTGATGAGAGAGAGAAGTAGGAATGCCCACTCGAAACAGCTGATGAGAGGCAGCCAAGGGAATATCACCCTGGCTTCTAGAAAGAGCTAGACTAAGCCACAGCAACCTGAGGTGCTCAAATTTAAAGATTGCAAAATATTGAAGGAGAAAAAAGCAGAAATAAGTTGCCAAATAACTCAGGTCTCCAAACAGGACTTCATACCTAATTAGAAAAATCTAAAAATCCTCTTCCTGCACAAACAGATAGTAGGAATAGAGTAGAAATGACAGAACACTCTTTGCTGATCCTGTGTAACCCAACTAAATAAATATAGAAGACGCACCTAAAGAATTTCTAAGGAAAAGTGCACCAAATGCTTAACTCATCACCCATATGATGCAGATTGACTCTCCTCCTAGAGCTTTGAGAGATAGAGTTAAGGTCCCCAGCTACCAGGGTTTCCCATTTCCCCTTCCTTTTTTTCTTTTTTTCTTTTTGTTGTTGTTGTTGTTTCTGGTATAGTAGTAGTGCCGCAGTGGTTAAGAGTACAGACATCAGGAACCATACTACTGGAGCTGAAATCCCAGTTCTACCACTTATTAGTTGTGTGGCCTTGGACGAGTTACTTGGTCTCTCTGTGCCTCAGTTGTCCTTTAAGAGTACCTACCTAGTTTTCTTATTGTGAGGGTTAAGTGAATTAATATAATTAGAGTGTGCCTGGCACATAAAGATGCTACATAAATGTTAACTACTATTACTGTTGATATCTCCCCCTTCAGGATAGAACAGAGTTGGGGAATGGCATCCATTTATATAGTAAGTGTTTAAAAATCTTCATTTGCTTCTAATATTTAATTGATTTTTATTCAAATTAATATTTTTCCAGTACCTGCTGTCAAGGATTTTCTGATTTTATACATTCATAAGAAAAAAATGGAGATAAAAAGACAATATAATCTGGTTGCAAATGGTGGTACAAAAAACCGGAGAAGGAAAAAAGATGCATTGCAATCATAAGATCAGAGTGACGTGACTCATAGTGTTATACCAATGACATATATGAAATACTAAGTTTCATTAAAAATCATCTCAGAAGAATATTTCATGACATAGAAGAATGTTCATAGTTTATTGTTTAGACTAACAAACAAGTTATGAAACAGAATATAGGGAGAGATCTATCTGGGTTTTAAAATGTATAGAAATAGATGAAAAAAGACTGGATAGATGTCAAAATGCTTACAGCAATAATCCTGGGTGATTTTCTTTCTTGTTTATACTTAAACTTTCAATATGTTTTTTAATTGGCATGAAATGCATTACTCCTAAATCAGGGGAAATATCAATAAATATATTATTCTTTTAAAAAGGGATTTTAGAGATGTCTTATTTCGATGGCTCTCAACTGGGGCAATATTGTTCCTCCACCCCAACCCACCCCATCCCAGGACACTAGGAAATGTGGGTGGGATATCGTATTGCTTGGGATCCCTATTGGCAGTTAGGGCCAGGTATGCCAAGTGTATTAAAGTCCTTCACAACAAAGAACTATCCCATTCAAAATGCCATGACCGCCCTATTGACGAAATTACATCTAACTCATGTATTTGACAATCAAGGACACTGAGGTCCAGAGAAGTGAGGCGCTCAAGGTAACAAAGCAAGTTAGTTCTAAGTCAAACTAGAGAGAGTCTAGCTTTTCTTGTTACCAGTTCAGAGCTTTTTCCATTTTTCTGCTTCATGGAAAAGATGGGATTTGAAAAGATTTAGAAAAATGGGTAGTATGGTAGGCTGAATAATGGCTATCTACAAGTATCAAGTCCTGATCCCCAGAACGTGTAAATACTGCCTTATAAGGAAAAAAGGTCTTTGCAGATGTGATTCAGTTAAGAATCTTAACATGGATAGTTTATTCTGAGTTATCTAGGTGGGACCAAATCCATTCATAAGAGTCTTTATAAAAGAGAGCCAAAGGGAGATTAAACACACAGAAAAAGAGAGGCAATGTGACCATGGAGGCAGAGATTGTAGTGATGTGGCTACAACTTAGACACTGGAAAAAGTATGAAAAGGGTTCTCCCCTAGAGACCCGACAGGGAGCATGGCCCCGCCTGACAGCTCGATACAGCCCAGTGAAACTGATTTCAGATCTCTGGCCTCCAGAATTGTAAGAGAATAAATGTTTCTTGTTTTACGCCACCAATTTTGTAGTAATTGGTTACAGCAGTCACAGGAGACTAATACAAGTAAGATTTGACAAGGCCACAGGAAACACATTCTGAGATAGAAATGAGATCTGAAGAAATATCATAGGCAAAGAAATGACTGTGGGAATGACAGCATTCGGGGAATAGTGAAAGACCAGTTAACTGCTAAAACTGGTATACATGGAGTGCAGTAAAAGATACACTCTTCCTGGATTGTCTTTTATAATTTCTCAGCAGTTGTAAAGGTTAACAAATTCAGGGCATTTAATTTAATACTATCAGAAAGCTTGATGAAGTATGCTGGTTTCTACTGCTTTCCTGTATTTGCTTTCTGTGAAGTATAAACAAACTACACAAGCTAAATATATAAAACACAGCAAGTTTAAATCTTATGTATACATTTCTTCTACACTGAAAGGCAATTTACATAAAACAAAAACATAAACAACATCTGCGTATATCTCTAGTAACATATTAAGAGACAATAATGTTCTCCTTAACCAAAAATGTACTTATGGATCCAAATTACCATTTACATAGAATTACACATTTTTTTCCCAGTGGAAATTACCCTAATAAGTCTTAAAATATGTAAACATGACCTAGACATATCAGAATGGTATTTGTGAAATCTCTCGCATGGTCAAAGCTTAACCAAGTAATTACATTTTACAGCTTTTAAAATAATATGTATCTCTGAACACACACTCGCACACACCTCGTGTACATATGCACACAGAGTTCAGATTTGAATACAGTGTTTGTATGGTTCCTTCTTTGGATAATTAAAACATTGAGAATTTTAATCAATTTTTTCAGGAATAAAATTTGCATCTTCTAGTGATGGAAAAGTGCTACAGGTTTCATTACATGTCATCTGAATTCCAGAGATCAAATAACTTACTCGTGCAGATTCCTGACACCTGTATACAAGGACACAGAGGCAGTGTGCTCAGAGCCACCAGTCCCACCATTCACATTCATGGAATGAAAACCCTCAATTATAGATGGTATCAAAGCTTGAGGCTGAGCATCTTCTACCTGTACTTAGTCTTCTCACTTAGAATCGAGTTTCTCCATCCTCTTCCATCTCGTCCACTCCTACTCAGTCCTTGTGAATCGCCAATACTATTTCTTGTCCAGAGACTGTCTTAGAGTTAGGGTGATATAATGGTTAAGTGCATAGGCTCTGGAGCCACATGGATCTGCATTCAGGTACTGGCCTTCACACTTATTAGCAGTGTGAACTTTGGCAGGTTACTCACTCTGTTGGAGCCTCAATTTCCTCATCTGTGAAATGGGGAGGATACTACAGTGCCAACTTTCCTGTGTTGTTATGAGGCTTAATGAATTCTTAACACGATTCAGGTATAAAATGTACAGAAAGGATCCAAGTGCAGCTTGACGCATTCCTTATCTTCTGAAGAAGAACCTGTGTTTCAGACAGGATGAGCTGGCAAGCTCACAAATCACATTGCATGTAAAGATCTCAGAGCACATCTAGAATGCCCCTCTATTCACTGTATTAAACACATGCAAACCTTTCTTGGAATTTCTTAGCTCTGTGTGCATCAACGGCCCTCAGGCACACCACCAGCTTTCTGTATTTCAGACCCCACAGGGCAAGAGTTGAGGTCCTTCTCTGCAGCAGGAAGTGGCATATGTGCAGCCATATCACCCAACTGCTGTGTGGAGACCATGCATTGCAAGTGGCTATTCATGAACTACATCAGATCTACATGGCATCAATTGTAAGAAATGTCATTGCTTTGGTACCAATAAGAAAGTTAAAACACTTCCAATTAAATCTTTACATATTATTGATTGTAAGATATATTGACTTCAGAGATATTAAAATGTGAAAATAACATGCAGCCTAGAATCCATGATATTATATGGAAAATGATATTATAAGGAAAATGAACGTGTGCTTGTGCTTTCTCCGATTAAATAGGAAAAATGCTCTCTTACAGATGAAGAAATGGATTTAAATATTAGCACATATGAGCTTATAAATGGAATCCAATTCTTAAATCCTCCCTAAACTATCCCTTACATAGTCACTTCCCACAATCCCATACTGTCAGTTTTACTCGTTTGCATTTGGTTACTGACTTTTGGTGCTATTAGATTTAATTTCCCTTTGGACATCTCTTATTTTAAATAATCTTTATAACTGCTCCCTTGCTCTCCTACCTGTACTTTCCTCCTATTTCAAATGGTATTCAAAAACCAGAATCTCATTTTTAAAAATTCCTTGCAGCAAAGACGAATTATCAGATGTTAAGTCCACATTTTAATACTAGAATTTGTTACACATGATTATTAATTTTAGGCTTCAGCCTTAGTTTGAACCTCTAAGAAGAGTGGACAGAGTCCCCTATCTTCTTTCTTTCCCTGCTAGCTTCTCTGGGGGCTGCTTCTTCTCAAAGGCACCCCTTCATTAATAGGGGCTTTTCTGGGCAGTGGCTTTGCCTGTGATTAATTATTGTGAACCCAACTTGGACCTTTGGCTTTCTGGCTCTTAGCTGAGTAGCCAAGACATTTCTCTAGACTGATAGTTGGCTTCAGTTCTAATTAATGATCAGTTGTTATCAGTTTAGTTTAGACTCGTTGCTCTCTCTGACTTTTTGGCTGAGTAGCCTAAACACTTCCCAGATCCAAAGAGCTGGCTGAAATTTATGTTCCTTTTTTTGGCACTGTCTTGATCATTCTGATGCTTTCCCGGATCTGGAAAAGGGTTTTAATTGTTTACAGCCTTGATTAATGGGTTTGCTGTTGCTTTGATAGTCCATCATTTATAACGATAAGAAACCAAAAAATAAATGGGCATGTTATATTGCTCTCCTGGGATATTTTGGTCAATCCTTTCTAAGGAGTTACTGTTTTGTTTCCTTCTCTTTTACTATTAAGTTACTAATAATTTCATTATAATTGAACTTTATCACTATTTCTAACTCCCTTCCCTACAATATTTATTAGGCTGTAGAATTTCTTACTGTTATTTCAGCAGAATCCTTTCTCAGAGTCTTCTGATCCTGTATCTGAAGTTAGCTGCTCACTAAGAGAGTTTGGTATCAGTTTGCCTGCAAGCACAGTGTTGTTATCACTTCTTTAGCATCTATGACAAAGCTCAGTGAACCTTGGCTTTTTACTTTCTATCAAATAAATGAATCCCTTAGACTCCTAATCACTCCTTGGTTAATTACCACATTTGGCCAAGTAAATAATCCCCATTTAAAGTGGAACCCCAAGTTCATTGTTACTAACAAGTTTTATTCTGCACTATCAACCTGTTATCAAAGTTTGTGTTCATGTTAAAGGCTCTTCTTGATTCCAGCTATTATTTACGAAGGCTGTTGCTGTTGTGAATTAATACATTGTTAACCTAAGCTAAATGGCCTCAACTTTCCAAATATTTGGCTCAGATGAAATTGTATGTTTTTTTTTTTTCTGCTAGAATTCTCTGTAGCAGCTTTCTTTGTTTCTAAAAGGAAAAAAATAAAAAAAAAGAGTAAAGTACAGTATTTAGAGGAGGTGATGGTTTCTACTTTTTTCTATTTCTAAAATGATTATTGCACATCCAGTTTCATATGACGTTTTCTTGACAATGACACTAGAAGCTAAAGTTTGCTCTGTTATATTTGGTGACTTGAATGGAGAGAACTGCCTCTACAGTTTGTTTATTACTTTCTATATTGTTTCAACTATCTCTAGATATTTTTTGTTTGATAGTAATCAAAATGTTACACATGTAGAAAGCATCTCTGTCTAAATTCACCAATGACTTCATTTTGAGAGAAATTTTAAATTTTTTTCCCCATCTCATTCTTTTTGACCTCTCCTCTCCACTGCAATCGATACTATTGACCCTTCATTCCTTGAAACCCTCTCCCCCCTTGGATTTCATGTCCCTACAAGGCCCCAGCTCTCCTCCTCCCTCTTCAATCATTCTTTTTCTATCTCCTCCATGGACTCCTTCTCAGTTCTGCCGTCCTCTGACACTAGACCACCCCAAGGGCCTTTCCTTATCTTTTTTGCTACTCTGTCTACACTGCTCTCTTGGGACTGCACAGCCTCTTGTAGCTTTAACCACCACCTCTGTACTAATTGATCACAATATCACTAAATTCAGTTTCTTCATCCAAATCAGATTCACATTTCTGTTTAGAGAATTTCTTCTTGGATATCTTGTTTCATCCCACATTTCAATTATTCATTTTAAAAAATATATTTTTACCAATATTGGTAAAATAAAATAAATATTTTTACCAATATTTATTAGCATTGGCCATTCGGAGTCTTTTGTGGTTTCATAAAAATTTTGGGATTCTTTTTCTATTTCTGTAAAAAGTTGCCACTGGAATTTTGATAGGGTTTGCATCGACTCTATAAATTTGCCAAACCAATCAAAGCTTCCATTTGGATCTGGTCACAAGTCCAAGCCCAGTGTCAATAAGCAAGAGTCTATGACCCCTTTCCACCCACGAAGTAGAGAAAAAGGGAGTGAATATATGCTGAACAATCATTTAATCTAACTAATGTTCTTTTCTTTCATCATCAATAATAAGCAACTAGCCAATAAGTCTCATTGATTTTTGTTTCATTGTATCTCCTATATTTATCACTTCTCAGCCATTATTCCTGAGGTGGTAAAATAGGCTTAATGTCTCACAACCTGTTCTCCAAAGTGGCTGCACCATTTTCCATTTCCAAAAGGAACATATGAGAGCTCCAGTTGTTCCATATCTTCACTAGCACTTGTATTGTCAGTTTTATTTGATTTTTTTTTTGATTTTTGTTTCATTGTATCTCCTATATTTATCACTTCTCAGCCATTATTCCTGAGGTGGTAAAATAGGCTTAATGTCTCACAACCTGTTCTCCAAAGTGGCTGCACCATTTTCCATTTCCAAAAGGAACATATGAGAGCTCCAGTTGTTCCATATCTTCACTAGCACTTGTATTGTCAGTTTTATTTGATTTTTTTTTTCTTTTTTTTTTTTTGCCATTCGAATAGATGTGTAGTAGTTTCCCACTTTGGTATTAATTTTGCATCTCCCTAGTGGCTAATGATGGTTAGCATCTTTTTATACATGTTTATTTATGATCTGTATATATCTCTTTTGGTGAAATATTTGTTCAAATCTTATACTCATTTTTTTTAAATTGGGTTGCTTTTTTTCTTATTGAGTTTTGAAAGCTTTATGTATATTATGGGCACACATCTTTCATCAAATATGTGTTCTGGAAATATTTTCTCATAGTCTGTGGCTTGTCTTCTCAATCTCTTTAGGAGTGTCTTGCAAAGCAGAAATTTTTTATTTTGACAAAATCCAATTTATCAATGCTTTTCTTTTCTGGGTCTTGTTTTTGGTGTTATAGCTAAGAACTCTTTGCTTAACACAAGGTGACAAAGATTTTTTTCCCTACGTTTTCTTCTAAAAGTTTTATAGTTTTAGATCTGTGATCCATTTTGAGTTCATTCTTATTTAATGAGAAGTATAAATAAAGATTCATTTTTTTGCATATGTATTTCCAATAATTTTTTCCTCAAATAAAGCCTAACTACTTCTACCAAAGTGAGCATCCTTAGTAGTATTGTTTTATAATGGCCTCCCTTTGATTAGAACTTACCACCCTTCCTGTTGTATATTACTAACATTATCTAATACTATATTACTCACCCCACTTTATTCTTCACAATCTTCCATACCTCCTCACTGTGGCTAATAGACTTTGGGAGCTACTGTTTCTGGAATACCCAAGGAAGGTCAATCAGAATGCTTCTCTGGGACCATAAAAATGGATATTGAAAGAGTGAAGTTTCCTCCCACAGGATATGCTGAACTAAAAGGGCCAAATGAAGGTGGAAAGAAAGAGGCCAACACATAGAGGGAAGTAATGGATGGGACTGACAGTAAACCCCACCCTCATGGCTCTAGGGGTTGGCGTTTAACCCAGTGTCACCCTAATGGCTGTGAAGCTGGGGAAGGTTCCAGTCCATTAGCAGACAGAAAATCTTACTATGAGATACTCAGACTAAACACAAAATCCAGAAGATGGTGGAAGAGTTCTCAACTCTTCCTCTTGAGTCTAACCTTGTACTTCCTCTCTGGTTTCCTTTACTCTCCTCCCTTGGGTCTTTCTGGCTCTCTTCCTCCATCTGTGGCCTTGCTGCTTCTGCTTTCTTCATGTCTTACTTTGGTTTCATTTGGGTTTCCCTTGAGGGAGCTGGAGCAGGGAACTGGAAATACATAGGGAGGAGCTGAAACAGTGAGTTACATAGTTGGTGCTTATGAGGAAAAAATGAAGGGGAAAAAGCCCTATCCTGATCAGGCTTCGGAGTAAACCATCTTCAGACAAAAAAAAAAAAAAAAACAAAAACAAAAAAAACCCACAATGAAACAGATATAACTTTCACTAAATAGAACATTATTTTAATAAATCAAATTAAATCTGACTCCCAGACCACATGCTCTAAGGTGGTGAGAGATTTAATTAGAACGGTTTAATTAAATTTAATTAAAACAGTGGAAGACAAGACAGTCTAAGTTGGCAGCTTTTTGAAAATGGCTTGATTCAAAGGAATTTGGAAATTAAGTCGAGGTGGTCTTGAAATACATTAGGTGACTGGACTCTGATGCTCTGATGGCAAGCCAGATTCCGGTCTGTTGCTGAAGTAAAGACACATGAAGACAGGACTTGGGGAAGCCCCGATTCTCACCTGGTTCAAGTTGTTCCTTTCTGAACCGTAGAAATGCAGATAGAAATGGATGGGGGACTTCCAAAGAGAATCACTTCTAGATGGGAGGAAGTGTTCATGAAAAAGGTGGCTTTGGGACCACCATAGGAAGTAATTGGAGATGTGACCATGAACTAGAGTGATACAAAGAGGAGCCCGACCATCAAACACCTGCGACCACAGTGAAGATTGGTTGTGGAAAGGGGAAATTTGCAATTTCCCTCCTATACATTCATCTGGTTGGTGGGGAGCTGAAGAGTATTATGCTGGAGAACAAAGCCCTACTCTTCTTTCCTCCTGAACATTGGTGAAATCTTCCACTCCCCTACTCCGGCCTCCCATCGGCCCCTGGCAAACTGAGCTCACCCCATTACCATCTCCATGGAAGACCTGGCCTTTTGTTTACAGATTCAACAAATCCCATGGTTGACATCTTGCTCTGGTCAAAGTGAAGACAAACCCTTTTCCTTGGCTTCTCTTCTCTTCTACTGTAGTAATTAATTTGAAAACTCTTCTCTAAACTTTTGCCCATATGAACAATCCAATTGTCCCATATGTGATCTTCTCAAGACCCTGGCTGAGGAATTTACTTCTTGAGATCAGAGACCTGTATGCTGAATTCTCAGCCCAGTTACGTCCTCCACCCTTCCTTTTCTCTCTTGCTTTCTCTTGTTCTCACCACCCCCACCCCCCCAAAAAAATTGCTGAGTGACGAGAGGAAAAGAAAAGGACTTCGTCTGTGCCTCAGCCTAAAGAAATAAAGATCCACAAATCCTTGGAGACTGAGTGGTATGGTAGGGAGAAAAAAGGAAAAATTAAAGAAACCCAAGGGAGAGAAGTGAAATTTCAGGCCAAAAAAGTCAGAGGCTACTATGCAGAAGAGCTTGCCCCTTCTGGGATTGCTTACCACACA
>NW_006442508.1:2279119-2391724 GCF_000325575.1 Pteropus alecto | reverse complement strand
TTTTTTTTGTCATTTGGGGAATTTTTGTATTTTATTTTATAGTGCAATTCCCACACAAACCATTCTCCTGATAGGGTCTAATTTGAAAATGATGCTCTACAATTCCAAGCTGGTTGTGTGTGTGTGGTGTGTGTGTGTGTGTGTGTGTGTGTGTGTTCCTTGTCAAAAGGAGAGTGATGTAGGTCCCTGTACCTTCTTTCTCTCTTTAGGGTTTGTGCCCCCAGAAGGCAAAGACTAGCACTTCTAATTTCTACATATTTGGGAAAGCTCTGCATGGAAAACAGAAACTCAAAATTCATTTTAAACTAATTTAATTGAGTTGTAGCATAATTTAGATCTCGAACTTCTTCAGCCTGAAGAAGAGAGGCACTTCAAAGAAAGGAATCTTGCAGAACTCACCAAGAGCTATTGGGGTATAAAATGTTCACCACGGAATAGACATTTCTTAAATTAACCCTTTCACTCAGGAGTAAGGAAGCTGAGGTTTGGAGTGGGGAAGTGACTTGGGGGAAAGTCATCAGTGACTTTCCAGTGTACATATTCTGCTATTCTCACATTTGTAGCCAAGCTTTTTCTACTTATACTTCACTAACCAGTGTTTTATAAGTTTTCAAAAAGTTTTAAATCTCATAAATATTTTGGTAGCTGGAGTTGTTGGTTTTAATTAAAACAATTCAGACATTGAACCACAGGTTAGGTTAGAACAATAAATACAACACCACCCTTTCCTGTCCACAGGCACTCTTAGTACAGCATGAGGGATAAGACATACCCAGCAGCTGGCATGTAGGGTAGACAGAACCATAGAAACTCAAAGAGAAATGGATGGGGGAGAATCATTTCCAAATGGGAGGAGGTATTTACGCAGAAGGTACCTTTTGGGCCACCATGGGGAATAATTGGAGATGTGACCATGAACTAGAGAGATAAGGGGAAGAGCCTACCTATATGAAGGAAACAGGATAAAGGACAGCTGTGAAAGGGGTGCATGAAGGACAACACTGTATTCAGTTTCAGTAGAGAATATGATGTGTGAAGGGGATTAGTATAATAGAAACACCATGCCAATGGCATTGAAAGTGAATTTCTTAAAATATAGCACTGTGTATTAGTTTTCTAGAGCTGCCATGACAAAATACCACATACTGGGTAGCTTAAAAAACAGAAATTAATTTTCTCACAGGTTTGGAGGCTGGAAGTCCAAGATTAAGGTGTAGGCAGGTTTGGTTTTCTTGAAGCCTTTCTTCTTGGCTTGCAGATGGCTGCTTTCTTGCTGTATCCTCACACAGTCTTTCCCTGTGCATAGGCACCCTTGCTATCTCTTCCTCTTCTTATTAGGACACCATTCCTATTGGATAAGGGTACCACACTATGACCTCATTTAACTTTAATTAACTCTGTAGAGGCCCTGTCTCCAAATATAGCTAGTTTCTGAGGTAGTGTGGGTTAGGACTTCAACATATGAATTTCAGGAGGACACACTGAGTCCATAACAACCACTACTCTGTATGATTATATTACTTCAAGACAGATTGCACCTTTGTAAAAGCTACCACACTTTTAATAAAAACATTAAAATAGGTAACACGTTTACTCTCCCACATATTTTCTATGAATCTTTTATTCAAGTATAAAGGTTAAAAATAGAGATTCAAAGACTGTATAAAAAACTTAAGAAAACAATCTTGTGTTTCTACTCCTAGGAATTTACCTAAGAGAAATAAAAAAACATGTCTACACAGACTTATACATGAATAGTCATAGCAGCATTATTCATAAAAGATAAAAATTCCAAACAACCAAAACATCCATCAACTGATAAAGACATAAACAAAATGTGGTTACCCATACAACGGAATATTATTTGGCCATAAAAAAGAATGAGGTACTGATTCATACTACATGGTCGACGCTTGAAAACATTATGCTAAGTTAAATAAGTCAGATGGAAAAGATTAGATATCGTATGATTCCAGAAAAGGAAAAATTTATAGAGACAAAAACCACATCAGTAGCTGGCTAGGGCTGGAGTGGAGACTGACAGAGTTGGGTACAAAGGAACTTATTAAGGTGAAGAAGTTCTAAGCCTAGATTGTGGTGATGGTTACACAACTCTATAAATTTACTAAAAAAAAACCACATTGAATTACACACTTGTAATGGGTGAATTTTATGGCATGTAAATTTTACTTCAATAAATCTGGAAATTTTTAATAAAAAAAATACATGAGGTACTGAAAAAATTATAAGAAGATAAAATAAACATGAAATTTCCTGTATTCAGACAGGAAAGCTTATTCCTTTCATCTGTAGTTTTTTGGCTTTGTCATGATTTTTTATTTCCCGTACAAATATATTTTATTTTTACATGGTTTATATTACCATTCTTTTCTTTCATTGCATCTGGATTTTGAGTCGTATTTAGAAAGCATGTCCTCACCTATGTAATAGAGAAAGTCACCCACATTTTCTCCTATACTAGTGGGTTACATTCTTGATCACTCTGGAGTTTATTCTTGTATGGTCTTCACAACATTTATTTAAAAGCATATATATATTTTTGCCCAGTGATTGGAGATACCTTTATTGTGTACTAAATTTCCACACATATTTGGGTCTGTTCCTCAACTTCTTATCCTATTCTGTTGATCAGTCTATCCCTGTGCCAGTATCACACTGTTTTAATTATAGAGGCTTTCAAGTGCATTATAATATCTGGTAGGTAGCTCTTTTTCTCCAGTGTTTTCCTGACTATTCTTGCATGTTTTGTTTTGTTTTTCTGTGCGAACTTTAGTATCAATTTGCCTAGTTCCAGAAAAAGGCAAATTGTTAGGGGATCACATTAACTTAGGAAGAAATGATATGTCCACGATACTTATGATACTGAGTCATCCTATCCAAGAACAGGGATTTTTTTCTATTTGCTCAAGTCTACGTTTACATCTTTCAAAAGCATTTTAAAGTTTTTTTCCATATAAAATATGCATATTTATTTTTAAGTTTACTGCTAGGTGTTGTATCATTTTTGTTGCTACATTCTGTTACCTTTTGAATCCAAGCTGTGCAGGCACTGAATCTTGGATTCTAAATGAAAAGCATCATATTCTTTTCACCCCCATTTAGTTTTTTCTTTGCCCATTTCACTAGTCTCTTTGACATGACCTGAGAGTATCTCTATTGACTATATTGGGAGAACACGAAACAATAGTAGGTCTAAAGTTTAAGACAAGATGACACAAGACAGTGGCGAATAAGGTCTTCGGGTCTTAGCAAGAAAGAATTCGTATCTGTCTACGAACAAAGATAAGAAGTTGCAGGACTCTCACATATTTAAAAATCTGAAATTGGACTTAACTGGTCTGCTTTTCTCAGTCAAGTAAACTCTATCAATCTTTGTGACATCTTGGACAATCTTCTAAACTCTCCTCTTCTTGGTCTGACATAATACAGTATACTTATGAGTAATAGTATTGAGTTGATAAATTCCTTCCATAAATTCTCCTTTCTTAATATCTCCCTAATACTTTCATGATCCAAACTCTATGTGGCCATGGAAATCTCTGATAGATAGTTGTCTCCAAGGCTATCTGTAAAACCAGGTTAGAGGAGGCCCTGAGAATTGTAGTACACATCTCAGAAGGTACATTTCTGTCAGATTTCAGAATCAGGGCTCTCTAGCTGGTTTTCTCAAGTAGTTGGTACATAGTTCTGCTCAGATAATTAATAGTTGACTTTTACTCTAAGCCAGCTATCTCTCTTCTCTTCCAATGCCCCTCTCCTAACAGTATTTTAATCTCTTAGACCCACAGAGGACTGAGTGAAAAATCTAGACAGGTCATAGAAAATGCAGTGTTGAAAAAGCTGTTGGAGACTCTAGGCTTTTGGCAAGAAGACAGACCCCTCCTGGACCCTTTGCCTGTAATACCTCTTTCTCCACCAGTTTCACTGTAGAACTCCTAAACACCCTTCAAGGTCAGGTTTAACTGCCACCTTTCTTATGTAATTTTTCATGACATCCCTCTTACCACTCAACAGTGTAATTGTTCCTTCATCTGCCTTGCCATTAAATTTTAAGCATGCTTCTATTATCATTTTAATCACATTTTATTATAGTCTTCTCATTATTTGTTTATATCTCTCTCTACCAGCTAGATTTCAGGTTCTTGGAGAGCAGAAATGTGTTTCATTTATCTCAGTATTCTCAAGATCTAGCAATTTAATTGAATGAAATTGACCAGAGGAAAATATTTGAACTTTTTTTCTTATTCACCATTTTATATCTATTAGTCATGGCCTCATTTTTGCAGTGCTATGAGTATTACCCAGCTCCCATTATTAAGAGACCCAAGACAGAGCTCCTTGATGGAAGTATGCAGTGTGCTTCAAAACCAGTCTCCCTTTCAGCCTATTGATGAAATCTTAATTGGTAAAATGTGAATTGCAATGAGGATTAAATAAGATAATGCATCTAAGGCACTTATTAGTGAAATATTCATTAAAATATTAGTAATTTTATACTGCACAGACTGAAGAGAAAAATTGGATTACAAATAGTAGAACTACTGAGTGAAAAAAACAATTGTTCTCCACCTTTTTTCTACCACTACATATAAGATGAGTGATAGCACATGTGGACATATTCCCAGGATCATTCCTATGGACTGGCATGTAGATAAGGGTACGTACAGATTTCAGGCAATTTCAGGTGTATTTGCTGGAACTCTCTCCTTTCCTTATGTCTCAAGAAAGCGTATTGCAATGTCTATGATTAAAAATGGCATCGTTATAAAAACAACATATTTACTCTTATTAACTTATTTTTTAATGTACAAAACTCAGCTCTTCACTATGACTAATAAATTACTCCAGCATACCTCTATTTTGACACACCAGAGCTTTGTGAAACCCAGTTGTTAAGATCCATTATTATAGATCCCGGGGGCTCAAGGCTGACTTTTGTCACACTATGAGATGTTCGCAACCTCTTCCACTAACCATAATAATTATCAAAAGTGGGCTCTGTCACATGTATCATCAGAATATTTTCATGGATAGTCATGACACAGAATGAAGCTCCATTGTCCAACAGATGCTTTAAAGCTCAGGGTCCTGGCAGGAAAGAGATGGCAAATTCAAAGGAGATATTACGGAGAGTTTGATAAAGGTACTGTTTACAAAGGCTTGGGCAGGTTTAAAGGAAACCAGCAAGTACCCACCGGCTAGCACCCACAGGAAGTTACTACTACCTACTTTCTTGGGAGAGCAAAGAATTAACCATTGGAACCTAGAGAGAACTGTAGCTATTAGAAGAGTCTGCCTATAAAAAAGAGCTGCTGACAAGCCCTGGCCCAGCAAGTGGTGAGCCAGGAGAATAAATATGTGAAGGTCTTTCCCATCTCCTGCCTCTGCCTCCCATTGGCTAAACCCAACTGGAATTTGTAGGGCAAGGGCCCTATATGCAGTCCACACAAGCCAATCTTCTTGGGCAGAGAGCAGGGTGAGGGCTGCAAAGTGTATGTTGAGGGACAAATGGAAAACATCCAGCAACACTGTCAACTACCTCTTTTCTTCTTGGTTCTGCATTGTGATTTCTAGCCCATTTTTTAGATGTACTGGACAAGATATGAGTCATTTTCAACTTGGTGTAAAGGAGCATGCTTTTTTTTTTTTTTAATCAACAGAAATAGAAACAGCTAGACTCAGAAGTGTGCAACTAAACCACAGCTTCATCGTAAATCTAAATAAAAGGAAATCTCAGTCATGCCTTTCTCAGGTCATTTTAATTAACTTTGTTGGGTAAGTTCTAAATGTCTCACTCCTTTTATCTTTGTTTTCAGATTATCAATTATGCAGAATGTATAGATAAAAATTAATAGAATTTACACTGAAGGTGAGGGGGGAAAAATGAAAAATAACACGAATATTATAATTATAAAGGAATTTTTTCCACCCTTCCTTTTTAATTCTTGTCATACTTACTGAATAGGATTTTGATGGTTGGCAGAACTAAAAGTCCCTTGTGTTCACTCTGATGACACATCTCCTTCTGAGAGAAATAAGCAAAGGTCAGGCAACTGAGAATTTTGAGGAGATACCAAATATCTAATCTTTTTAACATAACATTGTTACTGGTTGTTAAAATAATAATATATACATGTTAATTATATATGTTAATTTGAAAAATACAAAACTATATAAAGAAAGAAATAAAAACTATGTATATCTTCATCTAACAGTGGTAATTATTATTAACATTTTATATTCTCTTTTACTTTTTTCTATACATAGATTTCCCAGATAGGCATATACAGAGTGCAGTTTTGCATCCTCCTTTATTATAATATACATTATAGAAAAATATTCACCATATTATTAAGTAAATTTCAAAATAATAAAATTTAAAGGCTGTATCATATTTTATATGTGGATAGTGTCTTAGTCCATTTGGGCTGCTGTAACAGAATACCCTAGACTGGTTGGCTGAAACAACAGATATTTATTTTTCACAATTCTGGAGGCTGGAAGTCCCAGATCAGGATACCAGCATGGTTGAGTTTTAGTGAAGACCTTCTTCCTGGTTTACAGACTGCTATCTTCTTCTGCAGTCCTTACATGTTCTTCTTATAAGGGCACTAAGCCCCTCATGGGGGCTCGACCTTTATAACTTAATTAACTCCCAAAGGCCTCATCTCTTGATATCATCCTATTGGGGGTTAGAGTTTCAACATATGATCTTGAGGGGCACAAAGACATGTAGCCCATGACAGATGGTTATACCCCAATATATTTAACCATTCTCCCATTATCAAACATTTAGGCTTTTCCAATTTTCTTTATTATGAATAAGCTTGCCATGAACACTTTCATTCATAATTCTTTTAAATCAATGACATTTCTTAGAACAAATTTCTTGAAGCAGTTACGAATTTAAATTTTCACTTTAGATCTTGCCAAATTGCAGTCTAAAAAAGGATCATACTAATTTCCATTCCTACCTGCTAGGTATAAGAGTGCCTATTTTTAGAGAATCTGGCTGAAACTGAGTATTGGAATTTACATTTATCTTTGTCAATGGCATTTTGTTATTGTTTGAACTGACATATCTTTGTTTAGTGAGAGTGAACATTTTTTCACACACTGTAGGCCACTCAACTTCTTTCTTTGTGAATTGTCCATTCCTGCAGTTTGGCAGCTAAATTTTCTTCCAAATTTTTGTTCCTCTCCCGAGAATCACAAAACTTTGTATGACTTTATTCCAATTCATTGAGTGTTTTCAGATGGTTGGTTGCTTTTAACAGAGTGATTTGATTCCAAAAATGTCATTTCAGTTTGGTTTTTGACAGAGAAAGGCTATATGTTCAGGTGAATGCTGCTCAGACTGTTTTTCAAAACCATAACTAACGTAATCTTAATTGTCTCTCTGAATATATTAAAACACACAGTAGCCTACAGTTTTCGGTTCATAAGTCAAAATCTCTTGGAAACATGTTTCTTTTGTTGGCCTCTCTAGGCCTAATTAGGATTATATGATCCTTTTTAGGTACTGGCAAGAGTGAGAAAAAAACAGTTTGGTTCTGCATAGGCCTTTTGACTTGAGTTATCAACTTGATATGAAGCCCAGAAATGTTACTACGAATGTGTTCCTGAGTGCCTGAGTGCTTTCCTACGGTTTCTATGGTAGGTGGTGATGAGATTATGTCCATGCTTGGAAACACCTTGCAGTGGCTACTAGACATTAGTGATCCCAAAGGAGGGACTGAGAAATCCATGGGAGGGAAGTACATAGAATCATTTTCCATTGCAAGTTGACCAGCAGTAGCAAAGTAGTATTTGTTCAGTGCTTTCCATTTTTCAAAGCACTTTGTCATACCTGTTCTCATTTGACAGTCACAACCACATGAAATGCTGGATACCATCACCCTCATTTTGCAAGGATAGCAAAATGACTTGCTCACAGTCACACAGGTAGTAAGTGCTAGTCAGTGGTCAAACTCCTGGCTTCTGCCTGTAAATTGTTTTCAGGTATATTCTCCTGCCATGCTGGTTGTGTGTTAACTGAGCACCCTTTAGAAATGTAACAGGATCATGAAGCAAGAATAGAAAAAAGAACAACAACAAAACACACCCACACACAAGATAGAACCCTGATTACCACCTTACTCAATGGTCTGGAGAGAAAAAAAAAAGAGATTTGTGTGATCTTTGCAATGAATAGTTACATTCTTGGTCTTTTCACATGCCTCTCATTATATGATTATATTATATCACTACACTCTGAGTGATCATATTTCCTGTGTCCTGTTGAAGACTTTAACATTTCTTTCTTTATTCTGTCAATTCACCTTGACCTTTTATGGTGTTACATTCATCGCTGACTCTACAAAATGATGCAGCTTTGCTTAGGCCAGAGCATGTAGGTGGACAGCTGGATAAAAAAATCTGGGGAACTACATTGCAGTGGAATGTGCCACTTCTTTCTGCAAGAGTCAACTATACCTTCTCATCAGCATTACTTTTGCCAAAACTAATGTAAAACAAATGTAAAAGGATATATTTGCTGAATTTTGAAGGTGATCCCAATGGTATATTTGGGAATTATCTTCCACAACTTTATCATTTTCACTGGAAACTTGAATGCTTGATTGTGAATGGAATTGGGTGACATTTTTCCTTAGCATATATGTAGGTGTCTACACAGATTTCCTAAGCATAGTTGAGTTTCCTGGGAGAAAAGAAATTCAGACTCTAAATCCTGTCCTCATTATCAGTAAGATGTAAAACAATGATTTTGTCCTAGCCCTACTGAGACCATATTACTGGAAGACACCGTATGGTTTCTACACAGAAAGCCACATTCAGAATGTCAGACAAAACCTAAGTGATCAGAATCCTCTGAATGAACTGATACTGAAACCCTTCACAGACATTCTGAATGACATTTGCCACAGGGTAATTCTCCACGGGTGTGTAACTATTGAGGGAGTTGTAACGCTTTGGGGTCCAGGGGGCTTTCCTCTAGTTACCACTTGGCTAAGCATAATATAAGAGTTAGAGAGTCTTGTTATTACTATTTTTAAAGGGACTAATGACCTAGCTCAGTGCTGTGGTGATCAAGGAAGCACAACTCACCCTGAAATAAAAACGAGATAGAAGTTTAGGCAGCTCCGTTGTGGATGTGAGATTGCATGATTCCCTCTTGCACTAAATCCTATACTTTCGGCCCTGGCGAATGGCTTCACCATCTTTCTAGAAAAGCCTCCAAGATGATAACAAAGTAGGGACTAGAACCCAGACTATTATTCCTGCACTGTTTCCATATCTCCCACTAACTAGTAAACTTTTTATTAGCCCTGAGCAAATTATTTACAAAATAAAGTTTGTAGAGTTTAGATTTCTCAAGTTTCATGATTCTAAAAAAAGAAAAATATCTTTACTTGAAAAAGATATTTCTCCCTCAACAAACAGCAAGATCTACCTATGAACTCATACTTCCTCGTCCTTTAATCCATTGCATGGAAGTTAGGTCTCCTCCCAGCATGTAGGGACATACATGTAAAACTCATACCACCTTAATGGAACATTTATTAGTCTAGAAAGTAAGATGGAGAAAAGAGGCATTCTCTTACCTACCGAGAGTCCAACATGCCAGCAAAATGCCTTCAGAGAACTATGCAACTCATACACAATTCAATCAAAGCTGGACATTTTCATGTACATGATGAGGTTCAAGTACTATCTGCAGATAACATGGATATTTTATTTGGAAGTGCTAGAATTATTCAGTTAACTTTCTATTCATTTCCCATTCTTCTTAACATTTAAAGATAAAATAATCTTTATAAGCTAATTAAAATATTTTTAAATTTAAAAATTACTCTCCAGATATATCCAAAAGCAACCAACACATTTATAATAGTAAAAAAAAAAAAAAAATACACAAAATTGACAGTCTATCTTTAAGTAGACATTAAGTGGTTTCGAAATCTTAGAATCCAAAGATAATCTACAAAGAACTTTGAAATTTAAATTTACATTCATACTACATTTTTATTAGCATCAGGTGAGACTGGTTATGTTCTAGTTCGTACATCTATCTTTACTGAGAAATAGAGATTGCACTAGACTTTTCAGTTAGGTGACTTAATTAATCCCAATCATCTCTACCCCCATTTTTTAAACCAGTTTGATAAAGCTTCTGTGCTGGCTGGAAAATTACCCTTTGGCTATCGCCCATGGGAACATAATGCTCTAACAATAAGCTTTCTGCTTCTGTACCCGCCACTTGCACAACCAATCTGTGGGTTGACAATTAGTAAATAGAAGAAAAATAGACTTGTGTGTTCAAACAGGATGAAGAATAGGGGTTTAGGGCTTAAAACTCTGTACCTCTACATTTCGGGGCTACTTAATTTGGGGTCTGCGTACCCTTGGCAGACCCAGCTGGCTGAATAAACAGTGTGTTTCCTATAACTCACTGGTTTCTGGTGGTCCGGGTGTCTATCGGGGGCTGGCGGCTACAACACTTCAAAACTTGCGTACCATTGAGATCTGATTAATACAACATCTCAGAAAATGTGTTGATAAGAAAACGAGAAAATTATTTTCTTGATTATCTATTAAATACTTTTATAACTAATCACTGTATACAATAACTTTATGATTATAATTTTCTCAAATAATTCTATTATAGGATTTAAAAAAAACTTATTCTGTGTATTTATTTATCATTATTATTCCTACATTCTGAATACAGTGTTTATGGAGAGAAAAGGGAGTAGAGAGGGCCATCTTCATCAATCCAAAAAGTATGATTATTTGATTTCTTGGGAACTCTCTTGTCATCCATATTTTTAATTTGCAAAAGTCAGTTCCTATAGTAAAACATAAAGCTTTTCTCACACCCTCCAATTTAGTTCTCATCCTGCTAATCTGTAATCAAATAGCCCCATCAACACTTACCCTTATCCAGCAGGGGGAAAGGTTATATTTTATATCTTCTAACATTATTTAGCAAAAAATAGAGCACACCTCGGCTATATTTTAAAATTCTGAATAATTAGGTAATGCAACATTTCAACTTAATGATTCAGGCAACCTAAAAACAAACCATAAGTAACTAATGAACATGTTTCAAATATTCATGAGCAAATCAGTTACATGAAACTCAGTGCATATTTTCCCAGAGATGTAACCTTGTTTTTGGTGGGTAGATTCCTAGGCCAACCTTTTCAGGCTCCTTTACCCATAAGGAAGAGTATTTTAGTCTCACTAATTGCTCCCAGTCCTCAAAGGCCTCCTAGTATAGTAGTTAAACCCAAGTTTTATCACTAATCACAGTTTACTGTCCTGTAAAATGGATATATTGATTCCTACCTTTTTAAGAAATAAATAAAATAATAGAAGTAAAGCGCCTAATACAGGGCATGGCACAGAATAAATAGTGATAATAACTATGATGGCAATGATGACAAAGACTTTTGAATTCTAGGCCCCTTTGAACTCAAGGTAAAGGCAGGTCTAAGAAGTTTCTTGAACCAAGAATGCGTTTACATTATATTTAAGAAAATGCATGGTGAGTATATTAGTTTTCTATGGCTGCCGTAGCACAGTGCTGGCTGGCTTAAATAACAGCAATTTATTGTTTCAGAGTTCTGGAGGCTAGAAGTCCAAAATTTAGGTGACAGCAGTGTTGCTTCCTTCCGAGGTATGCACGGAAGAATCTATTCCCTGGCTCCCTGCTGGCTTCTGGTAGCCTCAGGCATTTTCCTTGTGCCTTCACATTGTCTTCCCTCTATGTCCAAATTTTCCCTTTTTATAAGGACACAGTCACATCGAATTAGGGCCTAATCTTACAACCTTATTGTAACTTGATCTTTCGCAAAGACCCTATTTTCAAATAAGGTCACATCCATAGACACTAGGAGTTAGGACTTTATCGACATAAGAAACATCCAAACCTGTAGAGAATTTTTATAAAGGTTTATTTGAGCCAAAAACTGATGACAATTGCTAGGAAATAAGATCTAAAATAACAGTTTGTAGTTACTTTTATGCATTTGGAATTACAAAGAAAATTTACAGAAGATTACGTGAAGATGGAAGAAAGCAAGGCAGGGATCGGATTACAGGACAGTTAACAAGATTACGTGCTTGCTCTTCTAAAGGTGGTTATGCCTTCAGGAGATATTACTTCTGGCATTTCAAAGGTTGTTAACCTAGATGCATAGAGCAATGCACAGTGCTGGCTTACGAACTTTTCATTTAAAGAAGTTATTTGCATGGGGCTGACTACCCACCATGACCTGCCCAGGTAAGAATTTATGATCATATCACCCTGTGAGGTTACTTTCCATAGAACCCTTTTTCATACAAAACTTCAACATCTTTTTTAGGGGACACAATTTAACACATAACAGTGAGTTAAGTGAACAATTTCACTGAGCATCTCCACAGAAATGCTGTAACAGACTTCATGAAGGAGTGGGAGAGGGAATCTCAGCATCTCTGGGTCCCTGGACAGAGGCAAGGTGACCACTCAGTGTAACCACTGCCATTACGGGAGAGCAGCAGCTCTGAGAATCATTTATGTGAAGCGGTGGTAAACCCAAGAACTGCCTGCATTTCTCAAAGGTAAGGCAAATCACTCACCAGCTTGCTCAGATATTGATATGTAAGCTTCACACTTCTTTTTCCTTCAGAATTTGCCTTTTTTCAGATAATCAGATTGCTTCCCTTCCTAAGCTACATAAGCATCTTAAGAAACTAGTTATTCTTTCTGGCTATTAGGGTCTCAAATGAATCATTGTATAATTCAATTCCTAACAACAGTTTTGCAACCCCTGGGATTTCATCAATTTTTCAAAACTCCTCAAAATGAAATGAATTTTATATCTAGTAAATGTTTAAAACAAGCATAAGCCTCCTAGCACTTTCAGAGAATGAGGTAATCATGAACTCTAACAAATGAATTAGGGTGTCCCAGTTCTCCCTAAATTTGGAATTACGGTATTTAACAGGACGCCTGACATCTGGAAGGAAAACCGACTCTCCCTGATGACTAATTTACAACCAGGAAGTAATTTCTCCACTGGGTGCCTGTGGACCAACAAAGTTTGTTTGGTATTCTTCTAGGCCTGCAGTGACCCAGGGAGGGAGCAATCTAGCTTCACTCTTCCTGCAGACAGAACAACCCCTCGGGCTCTAGGAGGGGGTCTGTGGAAGGAGATTCTTCTCTAAAACTGCTCAATTACTCAGGATAACGCTTCGAATCTCCAAATATCACAACCAGTTAGTTTCAATCAATATTTTAAGTGAGAAAAAAAGTTCAGGGCTCTAACGATCTGGTAGATAAAGAAGCCATAGCAATTGTTGAGGAATGGTCCCTGGCTGGCTCACTTCTCTTCTCTGGCCCAGCTGGCCCCTTCTCATCCTTCGGGCTCACCTGAAATGTCTTGTCTGAGACAGCTTCCATGATGATCCCATCTTCATTATTCCTTATTACTTCATCCCAGCTAGTTCCTTCACAGTCCTACTATCTATTTACAATTATTTTATTGATTTACTTGGTCTATCTTCTCCACATGAATATAAGCTTCAGAAGACTAAAAGCCTTGCCCATCCTCTTCTCTGCTTTAGCTCCAGTGTCTAATACCGTGCTTGGCACAGAGTAGATGTTCAATAAATATGTGTTGCATGATTAATGTTCTAAACAACAAGCAGGTGAACCTACACCCCGAGAGCCCCTGATACCTGGTGTTCAAGGTGTAGTACATACCGTGGGCTGGACCAAGCAGTAAAATATTGACCTGCAAAATATTACTTTCTTGAATATTCACTCTGGCCTAAATAAACAGAAGGAGCCCTGAGGAATTAGCCTGCAAGGCTGATTTAGTAGAATCATTGGCACTTGTGTAAAATTTTGTACACTAATGTCCTAAGCGCAGATGCTATTTTTAAGAACTTAACACCAGGAAAAACCGTCTGGGGCTAACTCCGTGGGAACGAGGCCCCTTTTTATGTCATGTGTGATGTATGAACTGATGGCTCATGAAAGGTGAAACTCAGACTAAGTTATCGGACTTTTTCCTTCTGAGTTATAGCTCCGCCAGCATACTGGACCGGTTACAGTCACTGACGAGGGCTAAGCTGTCTGTGGGCTTGTTTATATTACCGAAGAAAAGTGACAATATGGCCCAATTTAGTGCCTACAGTCCAGCATAACTAAACAAATTCTGTTTCCAATCCAAGCTGAGGTTCACCTAAGCTGAGCTGGATTTATGGCAAATACATTCCAAAGAGAGCCAATCAGTCTATGGTGCTTATTTGGGGCCAAATAACTTTAAAAGTCACAAATTAGGACCCTCTAGAAGCCTCATAAGAAGAAATATCCTTAAATGACACAACTAGATTTCTGACGCCTGGAGCTGGTGCATATTGGGCATGTCTATTTGCAGTAGTAAGGGAAGTTCATAGGGTCACCCAGAGCCACCTAACCAGTAACTATCCCGCAGAGGCAGAGAGGCTCAATAACTCAGAGTCCAGGAGGGCTTCTGCTTGGCTGTGGACTTTTAATGACAACATTCATCACTGTGTTAAGGGTTTTAAGGACAAAGATTTTCTAGAAAAGGCAAGTTTACCTGCTCTGTGGGCAGGTCCAGAGATGAGAGTCCACCGGGCCAAAAACACAGGACTTCCTCCCCTGAGAACAAAAATAAATACTTGGGGGAAAGAAACTGCACAAAAGATTTAGAACTGTTTTACTGCTACAACTTCTGTGTTAAAGAAAGTGGGAAAAGTTCCAATAAAATTTGCCTCCTATCCTTTTGCAGAAATAAATTGCGTTAAAGTGCCAAATGGAGTAGCATTTCTGCATCCATCTTCTCCCATTGTGGGGAAGGGAGGGTCATGGAGTTTCATGAATGCTGTGGACCCTCTAAATGGAGAAATGTCAAACAGTTTCAAGGGCCCATGCACCCTATTTTAAGCCCATTCATGGACCCTCTAGAGATCCCTGTTTTAATGGAACAAAAGTGCTTCCCTGTTGGGTTAAAACTGGAGGATGTTGTCAAGAAGTGATTTTACAGAGAGAAAGGTGGGAGAAAAGGGAAGGGAGACATCCTTGGCTCTGTTCTCAAAATCTGGGGCCTTAAGTCCCAATACAAAGTTTAAGCATATGCCAATGATACATAGGAACCAACCTGACAAAAGGGGAACTGGAGAGATTTCACCACTGTCTGGCTATTAGAGCAAGTCTCTGATGAGGTCCAGTCGCTGTGGCCTACTTTCCTCCTTCTGCAATCATAAATGATTCGACAAGGGTTATTGCTAAAAATAATAGCCATGTTAGGTACAGTGAACACTGGGATCAATGTTTTTCTGTTACAAACCTTCAGAGATAGATATTATCACTGCTGTTTTACAGATGAAGCTATAGACTCTAGGATGAGGGGGTGGGACTAGCATTTTTAACATCCTCTACATTCATTATTTCATAAAATTTTGACAGTTCTAAGAGGCATGTTAATATACCAATTTTATTAATGAGAAAACTGTATTTAGAAAGTTTAGGTGATTTTCCAAGGTTATATAGCTAGTTAGTAAGACACAGAGCTGGGAACTAAACACAGATGTGGCTGGCTCCTAAGTCCCTGATCTGTCACCTGCAACACCCAGCTGAGGGACTAATCTACTGCTCTTATGGGAATGCTTCCATAGCAGAGCACATCTCTAGATTCCTAACCTGCTTATTGTAGATCCTTTGGAAATGTCACTTCTCCCAGGTGATGGTCTGATCATCAGATCAGCTTTATATTATCTCTTTCAGTCTGTATAAACACCCTACGAGAAGGTATTATCAGCTCCATTTTGGATAAAGGAAACTAGGCTTGGAGAGATAAAGTGACTTACTCAAAGTCACACAGCTGAGCCTCTCTCTCCAAAATCTGTATTCTTTCTATCATGTCATTTGACTACTGTAAGAAATGGAGGAATTCCTTTAATGAGTATTAATTATGTATTTGCAGTCTGGGGATTGTGCTGTTCTCCATGCTGTGCATCCTGGCACATGCAATCCCCCAACTCCAAGATGCGTAGGTGTTTGCTCTCACAAGGAGTAACCAAATTAGAATGTGCTGGCCCCCTTTTTCTCAGAAAGAGGGCCCAGAGTGTATTGAGCCTCAGAAAAGCGAGCCTTCGGTGCTCAAGTTGTGGCTGCTTTTGTAAAATCAAATGTTAGATGACACCAAAAGTTGCAGCTCTTAAAGACAGAGTCACAGAAGGACTTTTGCCAGACTTCCCAAGTCTTCACTCCTTTCTGTATGCGCTTGTCTGTGTGGAAGGGCAATAGAGCATGGTGGTTAGGAGAATAGATTTGATACAATAGGTTGCCTGGCTCCGTCTCTCACAAGTGGGTTACCTTCAGCAAGTTACTTATTCTCTCTGTGCCTCGGCTTCCCCAACTGTACAATAGGACAGATTATAAGATTATAGGAAGATTATAAGATTTAACATTTGTAAAGCACTTAGGGAATTAAGGGGGGTGGTGTGGAGGGAGTGTTAGTTATATAAAATATGCATCAACCTGGGACAAGCTGCTGTGGCAGTATAAATATCTTTTACTTTCAGAGTATGTCAATCTGTTGTCAAGAATTCTCTTCAGTCCTAGAGGGCAAAGTCTAGAACTTGGCACCCACAGAAGCAGAGGCTATGTGTTGACTTTCCCAAGCCTCCTAAAATGCAGCCCAGGTGAAGCCCACCTTTTATATGGGCCAAGCAGTTGACTCAAACCTCAGCCCTGGTCATATATTCCAAGGGGTCAGTTCATCCCAAGCATCCTCTCCTTCTAAGCTCCACAAAGCCCAACTTATCTTGAGGGAAAACTGAAGAAGAAAACAAGAGAAGGCTTTGAATGGCTCTCTTTTTTAAAACTTGTGCACAGAGCACTTTCTAGATATGTATGTTATATCTAACCCCCACAATGCTCCACTCTTCCCAGTTTACAAATGAAAAGCTCAGAGAAGTTAACTAACCGCCCCACTCTAGAGACACAGCTAGTTAGTAGCAGAGCTAGAATCTGAATACAGATCAGGATTTCCCCCTTGCCTGTGTTCTTTATGAGGTTTCCTTATGTGAAGGCCGGTTAGGGAGAGGCCTGTTGGGTGTGAGAAGAAAGGGCAGACTGGTAGGGGCACAGCATGAGCAAAACCAGGAGACAACAAAAGTGAAGGGTTTATACTAAAAAGCAGAGGAGACTTGGGCTGTCCTGGTAGAGGGAGTCCTACAACTTTCAACAATTTTAAAGTCAGGTGGACTTTAAATATTTCTCCCTCCTTTCAGCCCCAAGCCCTGCAACAATTTGTAATAATAAAATTCCAAAGGAGTAGAGCAAAGAAGAGTGGGTTATGAAGAGGAGAAATATTAGCGCAGTTAGTTGCAGCGACAGCCAGGCTGTGAATGCAGATGGAAGGATGGTGTGAACAGGTTCAACAGCCATCAAACTGTCCCACATGGCGCAACGAGGTTGTCACACACCCTGCCAACAAGATTTCACGTGGAGGTTTTACTACACCGCTATTCCCCCTCCCCAGGTGATTCTTGGTTCTGATTACAAAAAAGGCAATGACAGGCTGGGCACCCCGGAGACAGCTACTTAGAATTCCTTCACTCATCCTTTCGTAAAGAAAGAGTTTGAAAAAAAGAAAAAAAAGTAATGTGAAAACCCATAGTTCTTTCATCAGCTCTTTCCTCTCAACAATTTCCCTTTGGTTCCTTTTTTTTTTTTTCTTTTATTACTCTTTTTTAATTTATGGAATCTTCCGCATGTTAAGTGCCACTTCACTTCTATGAAGTTCAAACACAAAAGTGAGCTTTTATTTTCCTAAAAAGACACACTGATGAAAATCTTGAGAGTTCAAATTAAATGTCCAGACAAGATTCCAAATCAGCACTTAATTCCTCATCTCCACAGATCTCACTTGGCAAGCTGCCCATTAGGAAAACATTCATTTATCTAGTCATTTACTTGGTCACAAGTATTTATTGAGCATCTACTATGTGCCAGGCATTTCCTGTGCTCTGGAGGCACAATGGCGATATGACCCCTGCTCTTCCGGAACTTAGTCTAATTGGTGATAGAAAGATACGAAAAACAATGACACAAATGCTCTGGGAGGATAAAATTTTTAAGTTATGACAACACACAAGAGAAATTCCTATTTTTATACCGGAGAGGATGTCTGATTGAAATTTTGTCCTCAATTCTTTACCCCTCCCTGCATCCATGCTTTTGTCATGGCTTCATCACAAGTGACCTTTGGCTTTGGGCTTGCCCATGAGGCTTGCTTTGGCCAGTGGCATGTGGGCAGAAGTGATGGCATGCCGATTCCAAGCGTAGGACTTAAGAAGCATCATATATTTCCACTTGCTTTCTCGTACCTCTACCATTTTGATGACCATTTTGGACCCACTGATCCAAGGGAGATGTGAAACACGTGGAGCAGAGCCACCCAAGCAGACCCACCAATCTGCAGGGAGAAGTAGAGCCACCAAGCCAACCCAGGCTGTCAGCCAAACCCCAGTCAATCTATGGACATGTGAGCAATAATAAACAAGTATTGTGTTAGGCCACTACATTTTGGAGTGGTTTGTTATGCAACAGTACCAAACCTGTACAGAAACTAGTACTATAATAAAATCTTAAAATATATGGTATTGGCTTTGGGCCTAGAATGCAGACAGAAGCTGAAGAAATATCAAGGAAACTGTTAGAGAGGCTGAAAATTGTGACCTATGTTATGTAGTGATAAAACATCTGGTAAAACTGTCACCTAAGTTAACCTGGAAGATAGAAAACGTACTTAATGAGCCTGAACCTCAGGCAAGAAGACAGCAAAGCAGAAGTTAACAATTGGGAGCTGGTTGCTCTCACTGCAAATGATATAATACAGAGCAGGGAAGAATTGGCCAGTTTGCAAACAGGACTTAGAAGATACGTAGAGAACCCAGAACTAGCTGGGTTGGAAATAAAACTGTTTTTTATTCCCAGACTTTCCAGCCAGTAAAAGGGTCTAAAATATAATACAGCCTAGAGATAAAGATAAATTAAGGGTATGTACATCAAGATACAGCTTGGAAACAAAGATTCATCCTAGGCACTCCCAGTTACGTTAAGTCCTTGGGGAAATGAACAAACTCAAAGACACAAGGTGACATCCAGTATAGTGTTCTCAAACTTTAGCACCACCTTCAGAATCACCTGTAGGGCTTGTTAATACAGATGCCTGGGCACCACCCCTGGAGATTCTAAGTCAAAAGATCTGGGGAGAAGCCCAAGAACATGTATTTTGAACAGGTTCCCAGGTGATGGTGATTCTGTGTCTTTGAGTAGCCCTGGTCTAAGAGGAGATCTTTTCGGTTGGACAACCAGGTTCCTAGAAAACTTAAGGGTATAGTAGTACAGAAGCCTGATATGCCCCAATTGACAGCATATCAGAAGATATGGAGAAAGAATAAGAGAAAGAGAGACAGAGAGACAGAGACAGAGGGAGGCATGTTCCAAGTGATTTTTGACATGAGTGGACTAGAATAAAATACGTTAAAAAAAACTCATAAGAGTGTTTTTTTACTCAGAAAGATTTAGGGAAATTAAGACATCAATTTAAATATAATACACCAAGATAATATTTGTTATATATTATTATTTTATTAAATTTATTTTTATAGCAGCTTTTTTCATAATTGTTCAAACTAGGAAGCAACCAAGATGTTCTTCAATATATGTGAATGGATAAACAAACTGGTGCGTCCACATGGTGGAATATTATCAGCAGTAGAAAGAAATGCGCTATGGAGCCATGGAAAGACACGGAAGAAGCTTAAATACATATTACTAAATGAAAGAAGCCAATCTGAAAAGGCTACATACTGTTTGATTCTAACTATATGACATTCTGGAAAAGGCAAAACTATGGAGACAATAAAAAGATCAGTGATTGCCAGGAGTTCAGAGGGAGAGGAGGGAATGAGAAGGTGAAACACAAGGGATTTAGGGGGCAGTAAAATTATTCTGCATGGTACTGTAATGGTGGATACGTGACATTATACATCGTCAAAACTGTAGAACTCTACAACACAAAAGTGAACCTTAAGGTTCTGCTCCTTTATAAATAACTGGAATTTATTTCTCACAGTCTGGGGTCAGGGCTGTCCTGCCACAACTCTCTCCCATATCACCTCCTAGACACAGCAGCTTCCTCCCTCATTCTCACTGGGCTTTGGGTCCCTCAGAAGAGGAGTGCAATGATGCGCAGGTGCCTGTTCTCAGGGTGTCGCTGTCTCCATCATTTGTTTCCTTAGCCCTAACCACACACCCCAAATAATCTCCCCCATTAAAGTCTTTTTTTGAATCATCTGGGACGAATTTAGTTTCATGTGGATGCAAAATTTGGACAGGAAAGAAGGCCGATAGGAAAAAAATTGATTCGTGTGAAATACAGTGTTGGAGGAAAGCTCTACAGACACCCTGTTCCACCAGAAAGATGAATGAGTGGGTCCTAGAGTAAACTAAGCCTGAATCATTGCTAGAGCCAAAAATGACAAAAATGAAGCTCTCCTAATTCAGGCACATCATCAGAAGTTGGGGTTCTTCGGAAAAGTCAATAATGCTGGGGAAAATAGAAGGCAGCAGACCAAATATGAGATGGATTAACTCCGTGAAAGAAGCCACAGGAATGAGTCTGCAGGAGCTGAGAGGGCTGCTGAGGACAGGACATTGTGGGTATCACTCATTCACAGGGTCACCAGGAGTCAGAGCCAAGTCAAGTGCACATAATACACACACCAGGCCCAACTGATATAGTTGCCTTAACTTAAGCAGTGGTGGCAGGAATAGCCTGAGAGATACTTAGATGAACTTGAGAACAGAACTTAGACACAGCAGAGACCAGGGAAGCACAGGTAGGGAAAAGTTGTGGGTGACCGCTGGGTTTTTAGCCTGGACCCCTGGGTGGTTTATGATTGTTACCTTGGTGCTGCTTCTTGATGCTGGTAGATTTAGGTCAAACCACAATTAGAGTGACCATAACTTGAACATTAGTAAAAATTGCTTTTTTGCTGGCATGGTACAGCCACTTTTAAAACATACAGTTCAATGATTCACTTCACTTAAGAGTAACGCTGCAGACCTATTTAAAAGGTTTCTAAAAACATCTGTCCTTGATTAAACAACAGATACCACTTACAGACTGTTTGTTTTCAAGGGTTTCAGAGCAGTAATTAATCAGACAAATGAAAAAGCACAGACCTCATCTTTTTATCCAATTAGGAGAAACCTCTGGAAGTCTAAGGCACCAAACTGTTTGGTTTTGTTGAACTGCATTGTGATGAGTGACTGGTTTTATATCTTGGAAAATATCAATATTTACTTTAAACTTACAGCTAAATTAAAGAAAAACAGAATTTGTTAGTTAACTGTCACAGGATATATGGAGATTATTATTGGGTGGCTACTGCAGGGCACCATGAATGAAAAGGTAGACACCCACAACTTTGTGCTTTCCACAGTTGGGGACATTTCAAGCTTCTTCTTCGTGGCTTTTCTTTTTGTCATCCATCTGTGATGGTCTTGTTTCTACTTCTCTATCTTTACCCATACCTCCAAAACCATCCTCCTTCCTCCGTATCTCATCTATGCCCTTTACAACCGATTCCAGGAAACCCGCCAGGTTGCCACTACTCGAGTAGTTTACTGTCTTCACTCTGCAGTAGGAAAAGTCATTCTCATACTTAATTTGAATTACCAGGATCTTCAGGTAATTAAATTGGAATAGTCCAAGAAAGTCAACAGTAGGATAATTGTTACCCCTTTTTCCTACTGACTTTCATAAGGCGCCAGAGGTTCACTGAAGTTTAGTCCTGGAAGGGCTGGCAGACTGCTGCACAAGGAGACTGAGGTGCTTCCTGTTTGGTGGCAGCAGAACTAGAACTCATCTTTCAGTCTCGCATCCAAAGCTCTCCATCAGATGAGAAGTTGGCTGGGTCTGCACTTTTGGTCATTAATCTACCTCCCTCTGAGCTTGACAAATCTGTCATGTAGGAATTTCAGAGAGTAAAATGAAGTACAAACAAAAAATATCATGACTACTTGAAATAAAAGTAGTCTGCACTACTATAACTGCATGGAAAGAGATAACTAAGCTTAAACTTAAGAAAAAAAAAAAGCCCACACATAGAAACAAAATCCACTTCTTTTCATATTATAAAAGCAGAACATACCTACTGAGAATAGAGAAGAAAATTAAAATAACCCATCATTGTATCACCCACAGACTTGTTAGCGTTTTACTATATTTCTTCCAAAGGTTTTTTTGTTTTAAATCCATGCATGACCACAAATTTTTAACATCATTTGTAAAGGAGAAGAGTAGCATTTTAATTTTGAAAATGCCAAACATATTAAAAATAATACTGTATGTGCTCCAAACATTTTAAAATAGAATGACAGAAAATAGGTAACATCTCAGTGTCAAGGACATGGGTAAATCGGTTTTCTGGGAAGGAAGGAAGAGAAGGTGCTTGCTGATTTGTGGTTATTCAGATGAGATTCTGTAAAAGCAAACTTTAAGCATCAGGGAGGTCACTCTGGTGCTCCATGTACCCGGTCTGTGTCTGGTCACTGCTTTGCACGTTCTTGGGGCCTTGGGATGTTCTGGAAAGCAGCCAATGATCCTGGTTAATGGCCCAATCCCAGAAGATCATCACCTGTCCCTGGTCTCCTTCCAGTGCCCTGTTGACCTCAGAGAAGAGAACAGGCTCACCAGGAGACAAAGAGGGCACTGGTTTGGTTAAGAAGGTTTCCATGTTCTCATCCCAAAAACATGACTGAAGAAAAGCATTGCCATGCCTATCATCCATAATACTAAAAAGTGACCCCTCGACTGGGTTCTAAACATTGGCCAGGTCCTGAGCAAATGTGCAAATCCAAAAATACAGTGTCCTCAGGCTGAGAGAAGAGATGGGGTTCACATTAACACAGATGCCCAGATTCCAGTGAGTTTTTGGGTCAGGAATTCAGCTCCTCCTACTACAGGGCTCCCCAAGGATAGGTAGGGGTGGAGGGCTCACCCGTGCCCAGGAACCAGACAATTTCCCTGATGAGAAGATAATCGTAAACCACCCAAGGGTCCAGGCTAAAAACCCAGCGGTCACCCACAACTTTTCCCTACCTGTGCTTCCTTCCCTGGTCCCTGCTGTGTCTAAGTTCTGTTCTCAAGTTCATCTAAGTATCTCTCAGGCTATTCCTGCCACCACTGCTTAAGTTAAGGCAACTGTATCAGTTGGGCCTGGTGTGCATATTATGTGCACTTGACTTGGCTCTGATTCCTGGTGACCCTGTGAATGAGTGATACCCACGATGGGGAGGAGGGGACAGAGTCACCACTGAGGATGAAAAGAGATATCAAAGCAAAGCTAGATGAGGAGAAGACAAGCAGATGATGAGACAATTCTGCTTTCTGCCCTGGGTAATCGTCTCATCTGTGAGGGCTGAAACTCCAACTTCTTCTGGCCACCTAATAATCCCCTTAAAAACTGTTATCTGAGCCCATCTCCTTGTCCCCTAAGCCAGCAGCCATGACCCCAAAAACTTCTTCAGGCTGTGAGGCCCACAGCTTGTATCTATTCCCTCCCATCTCTTCTCTTTCTCTCTCTTCCTTCTTCCTTCCTTTCAGGTTCTTACACTAACTGTTACCTCTTAGGCAAACTACTCTGAATATGTAATACTAAACTAATTAAGATCAAGTCAATTTTCTAATAGCTATTCGTTAAGCCTTAACTGGCATGTTTAAGGCTGGGCTAGATCTTGAATATCAGTCATTTACACACTGTCTTTGCAATTTTTCCTATATCTGTGAGCCACCACTATTTTTTTCTTTAAATAAATTAATTCTTTAACTTAAAACTTGTTTCAGCCTCATCCTAAACAGACACATCAATGAAATCATAGATTTGGTGTGTCTGAGATACTTTTTTTATGTTATACATTAAGATAAATATATTAAACATATTTATAACACATAATGCTCTAAAATAAATATATTAAGGACAAATATTTGTTAACACGCTATTTAAAATCACCTCACTTACCACAGATGGCACATGTACCATACTTTGAGAAATGCAACTAAAAGAGAAAAATTTTTAGGAGTCTAAAGCACAGTTCTTGCTGTCACAAAGCTCTACATCTGGTGAGAGATAATGAGAAAGGAAGATTGCACAGGAAATAGATAGCAAACAAGGCAGACTATAATTAAATCCCAAAGCATGCGGCCAAGGCAGAAAGAAAATGAGGGTCAGAGAAACAGAGAAGTCAATGGGGTAGAGAGGGTTGCCTAGTAAGGAAGGGTTAATGCCCATTGAATATGTTGATTTCAAGGTGACACTTAAAATCCTCCAAGGCTCCCCAAAACTTCAAGACAGATGGCGAACTTCTCAGCACATCCACCCCATCCTGAGTGGCCTCTGTCCATCTTTGTGGTGTAATATCCCAGAATTCCCCATAAAGTCTTTTTATGAACTGTTCGTTGTTCCTCAAATACACCATTGTCTCTTTCTCCTCAGTGCATCTGCACTCGCTGCTTCCTCTTGCCCAGAAAGCTCTCCTTCACTTTCGTCTTTAGGTCAATGTCTATCCAGTCCTTTAAACTCAGTTCATACAGCCCCTTTTCTCTCATGACCGCTAGGCAGGTTTTACAGCGCCCTTGGGCCAATTAGGAGTTGCTCCTTCTGGATGGATGCAGCCCAGGGGATGGAGGCCCACAGCACTGGATAAGCAAATGCACCTTGTGTGGATGAAATCCAGCCCTTTCCCAGGTATATGCAGGCCTGTGGGCTGGGTTTCTGCCTCCACCCCACTCCCTGCCCCCTGGCCTGGCACCCTTGTATAGTAGACACTCTGCACAGCATAAATGGCTTACCTGTCTTTTCTCCCCACCACACAACTCAGGCAGAGTTAGCTGCATTCGCATCTCCACGTTTACTGATGTATTCATGTCCCCCAACAGTCAATAACTGGAGGGGAAAGGGCCTCATCTATCTCTGTATCTCTAGCAACTAAGAGAGTGCTTATAAAGTACAACAGAATAAATATTTGCCGGGCAAATGATGTCTAATCAGCAAACAAGTTGGAATGATGCCGAATACAGTAGGCACTGGGAAACTTTGAGGAAAGGAAATGATTTAGAAGTTGGAGTTTTTGTCACCTTCCCACACTGCCCAATACATACGTTGTACTAACTTCTTATATAGTGTGGGCAGAAAGTACCTTCAAGTGACCACAGAGTGCAAGAAACAGCAGTGACAAATCCATACCCTGACAGAAAAATGACCAGCTTTTCCCTCTGTTCCAAAGATTAACCAGTTGCTTGGGGCAGGAACCATTCCTATCTCATTCCATGTTATGCTTCTAGAGTCAGCACACAGCATTTGTTCGGCAAATATTGATTGAACAAATAAATAAAGTACATGTTCCTTGCCTATCTCATTATATATATTTAAATAATGATGAATCGAAGGAATTGGGTTAATAGATCCAACACTGTGATAAAAGCAAAGTTTACACAATGACTCAGATACTCTGGAAAAAAAAAAAGCTATTTTTCACTCTAAATATTCACATCATGATCTTGAGCCTCATTCTTGTTGCTTGTAGGAAAGAAACTTAAACTTTAAAATTAAAGATAACTCAATCTCTTCCAATTTAAAGCAGACTCTTTTGGCCTAACTCAGTCTCCTCTGAGTAAATATTTACTCGATTCAAAGATCAAATTTCCTCCAAAGCTATTTTCCTTCTCCAAAAATGTCTCACTGGAGTGCCAGGGAAAGCTCCCATATCCACAGGATGACCAGGTGCTGTCCCCTCAATCCCTCCTGGCCACTGCTGTGGTATGGCCAATCTACTCTGTCCCTGTGGGTGCTCACTTAGGCACAGCACTATCTACTTGGTTACTTGAGTGCCCCAACTGCCGCAGACTCATCCCCAGACTTTCCTCTTCATCCCTCTACCCCGGTATTCGAAGACGTCCAGATGGCCTACACATGTTCCCTAGCTCCTCGGGGCCATCACCTCGCTACCTCACTCAGCCATTTTAAAACTACACCCCGAGTGGCTCCACAAGACTCCAATTCCATGCAAAACATGGGGCCTCTCTAAGAGATCGACAATTTTCCACATCATCCCTGAAAAACAAGGAATAGGCCTTGCTACAGCTCTCTGGGCTGTGTTTTAGCGCCCCTTTTTCTGTTCCTCGGGAGGGGAGCCGGGGCCCTCATAAGGAATCTCAAGGTCGTCTCATTCTCTCTCATATGGGCCATGTTTGTCCCCTTGCCTCCCGGAAGGGCGGCTCGGGACTTCCCTTACACCATGTCCAGAGTTGTCTCTGCCTTTGGTTCAGATCACCCATTCTAATGCATTCCCCTTTCTACTCTTGATATATAAAAGAAAGTTTGTAGTTGACAAATTCCTTTTTCTCTCAACAAAGCCTGCCTTTCAAAACTACTGTTTTATTATAGAATTTAAGACCCTCTTTTAAAGTCAAAGCTGAACACTGATTCTTTATTTTTGGGTTCTTGCTAAGATGCTTCTGGCTGAATATGGAGAAGGCCCCATTCAAGAGAATGAAGAGAGATAAGCACATTAGTATTATTTCAACAAGTAGAATCCTTCTTACATCAGCAAATTTGACTCCAAACCATAAAACCCTCACAATCAGCTACTTTTTCCAACCCTTGCTGAGGGAGTAAAAGGTCAGGTCACCCTAAACTCCTGTTCAGATATGATTGGACCAAATCCCTCTCCAGCCAGCTTCTACTGACTGATCAATGACTAAACAGAGGTTCTCATGAGTATGAACCAAAGACTTAGAGGTGACAGCCAGACTGTGGTAGACACTGGTCCCCAAAGTCAAATAGAGTCAAGGTCAAAGTCAGCATCATGGCAAGATAAATCTACAAGCAGTTGCCCCAGAACTAAAAGGAAGTGGAGAACAAATGGAACACATGCAGCAAGAGAAGTAAAGCCCAAAGACCACATGGTCCGAGGGAGTGAGATATGGCTTAAATGGCTCTTTTGTAACTTTCCAAGTCCTTTAAGGCCTGAATGAACTTCTTGACTTACATTTCCAATAAATTTCCCCTCATATCTTCAATAGAGCTATCTGGATGAATTCATATCCCTTACTAAGATCTCTGACTAAGACATTGGAAAAAGATAGAGGTCAGGTGAGTGAGGAAATGAGTGAGTGAGTGTGTGGAAGACAAGCTTCTAAAGGTGACAGAGACCAGGTTCAGAACTCAAACACCTAAATCCAGGCAAACTGCTTGTCGCAAGCTCAGTAAAGTTTATTATGCTATCTTAAGGGGTAAGCACTTAGCCGTCCTGATTACAGAGGTGTGCCAAAAGCTGGCTCCCCATACATTACTAACACAACCTATCAATAAGACACCACTAAGCTGATTGCTCACCACATGAAAGGAAGACATCATCTTGCAAAATTTTGTCAGCATTTTGAGGGAGTAAGATATGATGAGAATTTATTGAGAATTGGAAGTTTGATTTGAGATGGGTCTTCCAAAGCAGGGAGCTCATTAAGATTGGATAAGGATCATGATATAGCAGTCCAGAATTGGTGGAAATAGCAAGGTGAGAATTTTGAGGCAAGGAATCCAAAGGCTCCTAGGCGCAAACTGTCTGTTGCTGCTTTTCACTGAAGAATTGGAAAGTTCCTATGATGAACGACCAATCCACTTGCCTGGACAGGAGACTCTTGGAAAAATATAGTCATGCTAATGAAGACAGAGGAAGAGTTCAAAGTCATGTTTGGGAGGACAGGGAAATGTGGTGCCAGTTCTCCATATCCAGGCTGAGTGTCAGGGTAAGCGGTCTGGTTCTCAGGCAGATAAGAAGACTTTCTGAACCTTGTTCTAAATGGGCTTGAATATTTAAAAAGTATTTCCAGGCATCCTTCTGAAAGCCCTTTCAGTTTCTAAGGGGTTAAGGATAGAATAGATTGCTAAGATAACATAAGAATGGGGCATCTAACCCAGTCTTTGAGAGTCAGATAAGGCTTCTTAGAGGAAGAAGCACCCAAGCTGAGACCTAAAACATGAAAAACATTAGCCACACAAGAGTGTGTATGTTGGCTTGGAAGGTACATTCCAGGTGGAAGGAACAGCGTGGCCCTGGAAGAGAAAGAGAGAATGGTGCATTGGAGAACTACATATCATTCAGGAGGAAAGGCTGAGGTTGTAGGACAGATCATGAACTCGGAAACTGCATATACAAAGGAGTTTGGGCTTTTTCATGAAGGCAGTGTGGAGCCACTGAAGAATTTTAAGCAGAAAAGAAAACCATGATTCCATATACGTGTTTAAAGGATCATTCTGGTTGCTGGAGGATGGTTTTGGGAGGGGCACAACTAGAGGCCAGGAAAAGTTGAACCATTTATAATGTTTAAGTCACAATTACACATGTTTATGTTCTCCTCACTTCTGAATCCACAAATTCAAGTACTAATAGACACGAAAGTTTGAAAAGAACCCTTAAAACCATCTAGACCAGTACTTTTTGTGCAAATTATAAGGCAGACCAACAATGACTCAACACTTTTCCTACCCTAGACTTAAAGAGGAGCTGATGAGCAGGCGCCCTGTCGCTGGGGACTGGGAAGGCTGAGACAGAGTTTGGGAAACAGCATGCTGGTCCATCCACCCACCCAAGCAGTGACTGACTTCTCTCTATTCTGACCTAATTCAAGTTAAGCATACGTCTTTCAAAACACGGAGCAATGTGTACCCAGAATGTGTTTCAACAACTCAAAAAGCTAATTATGGTCCATCTATTCTAACCCAAACTGATTTCCTCAGGTGGCCGAAAAAGGGGTCAAATGGCCATTCCTGAGGATTTTTCCCACAGAGTTCTGCCGGTCATGAAGTTGAGGGAGCGTCTCCAGGGTCACAGCTCAACTGCTGAAGAGTTAAGCACTTAAATCTTTTAATTTTTCTCCCTCTCCTGATAATTATAAATATGACACAGCAGTGAACTACAGCAAGCTCCCCTAGCGGTGAGCGTTCAGAATTCATTCACGAAGGAAACAAAAAGAAATCCTCCAGATTTTACTTTCTCACATGTGCATGATTTTCACTGATGCCGACCTAAAAAAGACAAAGAGCTATTATTTGCTGATTAAAAATAAAACCATGCACATTAACAATTATCTGTTAATATAAATCCCGTTTTGCTCCCGTGCAGAGTCTGCCATTTCTGCAGAACTGCGTTTTAGCGAGCCCTAGATTCGTGGAGAAGCTGTGAGTGCCCTCTAGAGGAGTGTTGTCTCTATTGCAGCTACACACAGGAACAGGGCACATTAGAGATGCTCTTGTTCGGGCTAAATTCTGGAGAGTATTCATTTCTCGGGACACGTTATGCAAAATTCGATCCATTTTTGGATTCTTTTTATGCATGTGGTTTGTAACTCAGAGCCAAAGCCAGTGCTGTAATCAGAGTAAGAGCTGGGCCGGCAGAAGTTTAGGGAGCTTTATGAGCCATTGAGAAGATGCTTCTCTCTCTGCTGGGGCGACCCCCAGAGGATCAGCTCAGCCCTGGAGGAGGAATTCAACCTGCACAAGGCCTCACAAACAGCAAACCCACGGTGTGAACTGTCCTCACGTCTGGGCTGGCAAGAACTATTATTGCCGAGAAAGTGAATTTTTGCAACCCCTGATAGATCGCCTTACTCCCCTTACTCCGAAGTTGAGCAAACCATGGCAGAGGACCAGTCAACACCATATTTGGGCCACTAGCAACCAGCACGACCCTGGGCAAGTCATGTAACTTCTTAAAGGCTAGGAGAACTCTGGAAATGTTGCATCAGCAGCTATGCGATGAGGGGGCATGAGCCAATAACATCTTGTTATAAATGCCCTTTGAACTCTCTTCTTGAATACGATGCTGAAGATTGAGAACAATTGGGTGACACCAAAGCATGAACATTCTTTTCAAATAGATGAATAATTCATATGTGAGAAGCTCTAATGTATGTGATTGGAAACCATTATCTTGAAATTATTCATGTCATCATAAAAAAATTACTTTTTACTTGTAGAGTGCCATCTTTTTGTATAACACGCTGAAAATACTTGAAGAGAGCTCTGTGGTGGCTCGCCTTAATAAAATACTGACTAAAATCATGAAATTGAATGGAAATAATGGGTGTGTGGGGGGGGGGGGGTGATGACCTAGAATAGACTTGGTTTTATTTGTACAATTTTTTTTTTCTAAAATACTTCAGAGATAACATTTGCTTCAGGATATATGAAATCCTGATTCTGGCAATGCTGATTCCTCCTGGTGTAATGAAATGAGCAGATTTCGAAGCCAGAAAACCCTCGATTTTGTGCTGTCTCAGGATATACAGATTCCAATCAACGAACAGAAAGCAGGAACTTTCTATGTAAGGAGCCCCCCCATTCCATCAAGGGGCAGAAACGTGATCTGAATCAATTACAGTTCGTCTAGTTTCTCCACCTTGCCACCTCATTAAGAGGGAGAGGAGATTAAGCAATGTCAGAGCATGGCAGGCTGGCGTCTGGTCTTAATAATGACCTCTGCCCTCTGGCACATGCACTGAGCCTTCCTCTTCCCATTCAGGTTTCAAGCCATCACTACACTGTCCCTGTGGAACATCATTCATATTTCCCTAGGCGCCTTCCTCCCCTATGGGGCTTCTGCCTCTCCTGAGCATGGGAGACTGCTGCTGGGGAGTTCTGCGAGGCTGTCCCAGGCCCAGATGCCAAAGCACACCACAGCCATGCTCCTCACGGTCTCACCCACACCTGGAAGAAGGATCAGAAAGCTCTGCACTTGGACCCCACTCCCCAAAACTAGCTGGGCTCTTGTTTTCCCCTGATTCTCACCCAAGCCCACCTGGAGGCTAAGGTATAATGTCCTTCCTTTCTTAGGCACCCACAGTATCTCCTCCCTTTCACTCCTGCTCCAACTCCTCCTACCACAGCTGTGATGGTTAATTTTGTGTTCACTTAACTAGGTGTAGGGATGCCCCGATGGCTGGTAAAACATTGTCTGTGAGAGTGTCTTTGGAAGAGATTAGCATTTGAATCAGTAGACTGAGTAAGAATGACCACCCTCACCAATGCAGGTGTGTGTCATCCAATAGAGGGCCTGAATAAAACAAAAAGCTAGAGAAAGGCCAAATTCACTCTCTCCGCTTGAGCTGAGGCGTCCACCTTCTTCTGTCCTGGAATATCAGAGCTCCTGGTTCTTGGGCCTTCAGACTCAGACCAGGACTTACGCTGTTGGCTGCTCTGGTTTTCTAAGCTAGCACTAGAACTACACCACCAGCCTTCCTGGGCCTCCAGCTTGAAGACTGCAGATCGTGAGACTTCAGCCTCCATAATCACACAAACCAATTCCTATGATAAAGTTCCTCTTATATACCTCTTTATATAGCCTATTTTTTGTTTTTTGTTTTGTTTTGTTTTTTCTAGAGAGCCCTGACTAGCTTTGGAGGACTGGAGCAAGGACTTCGCTTTGCCCTGAGTATCAAGCTTTTCTACGCTCTGAGACCGCCGAACAGTCCCTGTAACAACCTTTTTCTGAGATCATGGATGTCCATGGTGCCAGGGAATCTAAACACTGCAGGAATTGGTGGAAGGGTCAAGCGTAACAAGAAATATTGAGGAAAAAAAATACATGCCGCTGCTCCAAAACTTCCTATGAAACGTAGGCAAGCTCCTTATTCTCTCTGAGCCCCAGTACCTTCAATCAATCAAAAGAGAAAATGGTATCTATCACAGAATGTCTTGAGAGGGGTAGATGTTAAACTCCTAGCTCAGCACCTCACACACTAAGTTCCCCACCCTCTGCTCATTCCATTAGCATTTTGGACAGCAAAGAGAGTAGAGGTCAGAGTGTCCAGAGCAACTGCTTTCTAATAAAGAAGGAAAGGAAGAAAAGTACACAGACGTGCCCAGGGACCACATGGCTGGCAGAGGAATCTTAGGAAACAGAACAGTGAGAGAAAGGGGACCCTGGCACACATTTGAGAAAAGGCCAAAACGAAGGTGCAGAATGATCAGACCTACCAGGGCTATTCCAGCCACACACACAACATTCATCTTCTCAGAAAGATAACTCCAGAGGCTTCCTTGGCCAGATCCATCCATCTGCATAATGCATCAGCAGCCACAAGGGCAGAGTTTAGAAGACAGATCATGGCTCAGCAGCCCAGTACGCCTGGTCCTGACATCTTACTTTTTCCACCTGCCAGGCAAGGTCCTAAGATAGGGCTTCTCTGGTCCAACTGACCACCTTCATGAAACTCTGCCATACATTTCATCATTTCCCTACGCAAACTTATTTTATTTTAAAATGACACTTCTTTGATTTCATACATCTATAGCAACACTATCTCATCCAGCCAATTAGATGATAATTAAAGAATTTCCCAAAGCTCTGGTTCCTTGATGTCAGAGAGCCATTTGCTTTTCTCTGATGCTTCTATTAGCCTATTATTTCCATTTAGCCTATTTATACACAGCACTCAACTGCTCCAGACTCTCGAATTACTGATTTTTATGCTTCTTCCTTAGCACTTAATGCAGTTCATAAATTTCACTCTAAAAGTTTAGCCATAAATCACACTAAAAGCCCAAGTTGCTGAAGAAAACTAGTAGCAAATCAAACTTGGAATATCAACCCCCAGCATCAATTTTACATTTATACACTTCAAATTAAGCATTTTCTTCTCCTGTTATTTAAATGTAATTTAAACTTTTCTTACAACTTTCCCTGACTTTATGTCAAGCCCCAAATGAAACAGAAGAAGAAGAAGAAGAAGAAGAAGAAGAAAAAAGAAGGAGGAGGAGGAGGAGGAGGAGGACGAGGAGGACGAGGAGGAGGAGAAGAAGAAAATTCAAAACATTCGCTTGTTTTTTGTTTTTGTTGTTATTCAATACTAAACTTTCTGAGGTGTATATATATAAAAACTACCTCAGTATAGAAACAAACTAATGAAAACAGATGCTTCTGAGAAACCATTATTCACTCCCAGCCAAGGTGAAAGGTTGTAAGTTCAAAGTATTTTGGAAGGAAAAAATATGATATAAATATCCGTGATACTCTGTATATGATTGAGGTTGATGTCAGTAGTATTTGAGGTGACATGTGACTGACAAAAGGCAAAGCCATGTTTTATCGCCGGTACCTCTGGATGAAATGATAAACTCTTTGCTGACATAGGCCTAGACATTGACCTTAACCAAGTTGCCCCAGTTACATTCCATGGTGGTAATTTTGTCATGTCTTGTCACAATAGATGAACAAACTTCAAGAAACTCTTCTCTGTGGAGATATTTTTCTTTATTGGTAAATAAATATTCCACCTGTGAGATGCAGAGCATTCAAATAAAATGTCAGTGACCATTTTGTGGCTCCGTTTAAAAGACAGGAAATTTCTCTTAGACAACATAATAATAATAATTGGCACTTTTCATCCTCAAAGCAATTTTTGTACATTAACTAATCAATCTGTCCAACATCTGTTTGAGGTGGATGAATAAGGATCGTTATTTCCACTAGGGAGAGAGAAATGATGGCAAAAGTTGAGTGGCTGAAACTCAGCTGAGGTCAAGAGAACCCTGGACTAAAAGTCTAGAAACCCCACTTCAAAGCTGGTCATGCTTTGGGACTTTAGGCAAGAGAGCAATGGCTACAGGCTCAGTTAGGAGGATATAGCAATAGTCCAAGTGGGACTTTTGCTCTCCATATGATGGGGACAGTATAGAAATTAAAAAGAGAAGCCAAATGCTATGAAAGACCAACAAACCCTACTAAGAAAACAGTCACTTAATTTATTAACTTATTCATTGATTAATCAGTTGACTCATTCACTCAGCTGAAGATGTATTGGCTGAACAATGGAATTTCTCCATTTACCATATATTGGGCGCCTGCCAGGAACCGGTTAGATTTGGGAGACACTAAATGAAAAAGACACGACCTCTGATCTTAATTTTCTAATCTATGACATTGAGATTAAAAGAACCGCCCTCTCTTTCACAGAGATGGCTAACTCCTATCAAGTCCGCCTCTCAGGCTCTCTGTAGTCCATCTCATCCTCTCTATTATCATTACTGCAATTACCCCTGCTCTGGTCCTCAAAAGCTCTGGCTACAGGTTTCTGACCTCATATCCTGTACCAGTTTTGCTTCTAGACTATTTTGCTAAACTTCAAATGTGGTGTTAAACTTCAAACTTCAAAGATGATGCTAACACTCTCTTGCTTAAAAGCCTTCAGTTATGGTCCTTGTCTTCCAGACCCTTAAAGGCCCTTCCATTCAGACCGAGGCCTCCTTCTCCAGTCTCACCTTCCTTGTCCCTTATACTTCAGCAGTACAGAAATGTTTTTAGTTCCCAGAACACAATATGATGGGGGTTCTTTCTTTTTTGCTTCTCTGGCTTTGCACATGTTTTCTCTCTGCCTATCACCTTGCAGCTCTCCCTGGTCCTGCTTCCCTCCTGGGCAGCCTTCCCTGACCCTCTCAGGCAGAGTTCATCACTATCCTCTTATACTCATTTTATACCATGACCTTATACCAAACCTGGAAATTACAGGTTTCCCTTCTTATCTGAGGACTCCTCATACGAACATTTGTTGTAATGACTTGCAAAAAATTTCACCTAGCAGTCTCTACCCAAATCAGAAACCCATCATAATAAATTTGCATATTTATGTTGCATACAAATGCTAGCAAGAGGGATTATAGTGCCCTTCGATCATTTGTCAGCTATTCTCCCAAAAGGACCTTATCACAAGCTTTTGTTATTCTGCATTGTGCATTATTGCTCTCATATATGCCACAACCTTAAGTGAAAATGCCACCGAAGATGTGTCAGAGAAAGCAGATAAATGTAAGATGCTTGGAAAAGCCCGTAGAAGTGACAAAGTGTATTCAGAGAGGTAAACACACCAAGGACCCAAATTTGGCCATGCATGCATCTCCATCTACTGTGCATAGTATTTTTCCTATGCATGAGAAAATTCAAACAGAATTTTAAAGTGTTGGTTCTGGAAAGTTTCACTGGACATGGCATGATATCTTTTGAATGTAGAGAGATACCGTGGTCAGTGAACCAATGGCCACAGTCAGAATGGGATACACCGAGGGTAGGTTCTGTACATAGAGGTAAAATGTGATTCATATGCAGTGCTCTTTGGTACACTGCACAAAACCATAAGGAGTCCATTAAGTGCTAAAAAACTAGATGACTGGTGTTTAAGATGATTTGTATTAAGCAAGAAATCTTTAGTGGATAGATATAGATGTATAGGTGTTTACAAGTGTTTTGAGAGATTTCTGGAGAAGTTAGTTGGAGATTTTAAATGGAATGGGGATACACTGTTAATTTTCCAATTTAAAACAATAGAGTAAAGGTTCCCTTATGTGAAAAAAATATGCAATATAATCTTTTCTAAAGATTAAATTTGGATAATGAAAATGTCTGCATTTTCTTAGACAGCTGTCTTTCTTTCTTCCCTATAAGACAGGGGTCCCCAACCCCTGGGCTATGGACCAGTACCGGTCTGCACAGCAGGATGTGAGCAGCAGGTGAGCAAGCAAAGCTTCATCTGTATTTGCAGCAGTTCCCTAGTGCTACCATCACTGCCTCAGCTCCATCTCAGATCATCAGGCATTAGATTCTCATAGGAGTATCAGTCCCTGGTGCCAAAAAGGTTGAGGACTGCTGCATAAGACTGAGCTCCTGAGCTGGGGACTTGTGTTTTGTTTATCTATGTATCTCTAGACATAAACACAATGCCCAGCATTCAGCAAATGTATGTTAGATAAACAGACGGATGGATGGATGGATGGATGGATGGATGGATGGATGGATGGATGGATGTTCCAATTGCAATATTACTGGGTGTCCATTCCCTTGGAATCCACCAATGGACTCTCAGCCTCATGCTGTTCTCATGCTGTTCTCAAGAATATGACTTTTCTTTCTCCTTCATGACACAATAGTGATGGGGGGGGGGAGGTAATCTTGGAAAGCTATTTCAAGAGTGCCAGACATTAAATAAATGCAAGTGACAACAACTATGGATGACTGACTAGAAGTAGAAGAATCCCAGAGCCCATCATATTCAATCTTGCCCCTGGTTTTCTCATTTGATCCAGTTTAGAGTGAGGTAGAAATTTCCAGAACTTCATTCTCCTTCTTTCAGAAAAAAATCAGTATAGTTCCCATTAGGAGACTTTCTCTTTGCATTATCAATTTCCCAATAAGGAATTATGTTTGCTCTCTGCTCAGGATCGTCTCTATAGTCACTGATAGGTTTTGCATTCTGTTAATCATGCCTATAAGTCAATAGCCACTAAACCATAGACCACTCTTCATCATAGGTTGCATTCTTCATCAGTTCAGTATAAACAAAAATAACAAAATCCCCCATGGCTTATTGGTTAAAGAAAAAAAAAGTATTCTGTTGCTTTATTTATAAGAAACCCTTCCTACCTATTACACGAGTTAAAAATCCAGGCACCAGCCACCAGGAATCAATATGTACTCAAATTGCTCCATCAATATGCACATTCATTTATTCCCTTCAAGGTTACCTTGGCTCCTTCAGAGTAGATGCTCATTTTCTCTATTATAGCCGATCTCTTTAAGTTAGGTGAGACAGAGGAATGAAGAAGACTCTCTTACAGGGACATAAGCTTATATATTTGCAATCTTAGGAACCAGGCCAAACTCACCAGTAAAAGGGATGGGAGCATGTGGCCAGTAGCTTCACTTGCTTTTCTTATTTATCCAAGGAATTATCTCCCTAAACACAGCCTCTCTAGGATCTCCTCAGGTAGATATCAAAGTCACCAACCACACAGATAAGGTAAGAGCATAACCATCTTAACTTATTTTGTACCAAAGACCTTGGCACTTATGTACATAATAAATGTTCATTGCGTGAATAAAACATGCTATGTGGAGAGAGGCTGGGTTCAAAACAAACCTCTGCTGTTTACAAAATACATGTTAGTTGACTTCCTGAAGAAGTTGCTCCTTGTGGGTTCCTGCTCTGGAAAGTTGTGATTCTCTGCATCTGCCTATCTCTCCAATTTTAGGGACAGTGGTTTGCCCTGTGACCTCACTTCTCTGACAGATCTAATAAGAATTATTCATACCCAGTTTGTTAGCTTTTTACTTGCTATTAGGGTGAGTGGTGACTTCTAAGTTCTATAAATGCCAAACTGGAAATCGAAAGTTGCAGTCATAAATTTTACTTTATAAATTAAGACAGGCAAAAATATAACATTACTTTATATTTACTTAAAATATATATCTATTGCTTACTATATGTAAGACACTATTTTAAGTGCTTAATAAACACAAACTTATTTTCTTTTCAAAGCAACCCCAAAGAACCTTCAAAGCAGTTTTTTTTTTTTTTTTATCATCCCCATTTTATAGGTACAGAAACTGAAGTTGAAAAAAATAACCAAAAGAACACAGGATTCTGGCTGCAGACACGATGCAGGCAGTCCTTTTAAATTCAACTCAGTTTCATTTGATCTAAGCCCTCATCCTCCTAAACTGAAGATTCTTATTCCTGCATGGGTTGTGGAGAGTTATATTCAGAAAAGACCATGGATGGAGTTGGGGTAGGAGGGCACTCCTTTCCTTAGCCATCTCTGTCCCTGCAGACAAGCTCCCTGCCCAAGTCTAGTCATGCCCTGAAGATGAACTGCTCTGTTCATGTGCATCCCTGGGTAGGTCTGGAGTGTGTTAAAGACTCTCAGCAGTGCTATAAATATGAAATCATTTCATATTTTCTTGTTACTACTTCCAACTATACTGTGTCAAATCCCTTTCCCTTTTCCTCAATGACGGCTTGGACATGTTTTATAATTTGTAATCACTTTTGATTATTAAGGTCCAGTCCAGTTTCAGGCTTATCTCAAAGGCACTTTAAATCTCACTTCCTGCACTTTGATCTAGCACAGACTCAGGTCGAGGATCAGGGTGCTGGCCTGTAGGAGAATAGGAACCATGGCGGGGGGGTCTGAAGCCTCATTCCAATTTGGTCTGGTTTAATATAGTAGTTTCCTGTATAAACAATGCAAGTGGTTTTCTTGAGGTGCTGTTCAGCTTTACCCCAGCTCCTCTGTCTCTAGGACAATCTCAAATGGGGCAGTCATGACTCCTGGCTCCAACAGGAATCCACGCCTTCACCTACTTCTCTGAGCGGTATTGCCTGGCTGGACCCAGCAGCCACTCCGTGCCTCTGACCCCTCCTCTAACTTCCTACCCCTTCCTGAGAACCACAGGGAACGCAGTGGCCCCGCTCCACTTCCTCCATATCCTTCAGGGGTCTCTGAGAATGTGAGTGGGATTGCCTTCATCCCTTTCCTTCCCAGGTTCACTCACTACTTCTTGAAGAGAAGTAGCACTAATTTGTACACTTGGGAACAACCCTCACCCTCAGATTCCCCCAAGTACTCCTTCACACATCCCATTCTGTTCCAAAGGCAGCTCCACGGGGGACAATGACAGCTCAGCGGGGAAGCGAGAGGCCTTTCTCCTCTTAGTACAGATATTCCCAATATGTCCAGGAGTCTCTTGAGTTATCTGTCTCCCCAGTTAGGCTTGGGGGTGGGTGAGTGCCCCACACTCTCTCTCCTACAGAAAAGAGTGGGAACTTTCTGTCAACAACACCACACACTACAGACTGATGAATCTGGTGGGTTCTCGCTCACCACCACCACCACCCCCTTACCCTCCCCCGCCTCTCTCTCCGCCCCCACAGTGCTCTCTTCCTGGAAGGGTGGTTGGTGGTTGACTGTGTTGGAGCTGCTGTTGGGCTGCTTTGTCAGCCCAGGGAAGGTTGGCTGGCAACCAGATTGTTATGAACTTCCTTTAGCATGGGCTATACTTAGTTCCTTTTGTTTTCAGCGCTAAGTCCCAACTGCAGTACAAAAGGAAAAGTCCTTCCAGACCTTCTCAGAGTCCGGCAGTGACCGGTGCTGCTCCTCTGCCCCCTTTGTAAGGGACTGTAAGAGTTACTCTGCTTCATGTGCACTGTTATCCTCTAAGTCCACCAAGGGCGTTTCCTCTCCAGAAGAGAGATAGAGGGAGACACACAGGATGTTTTCACTCCTCTACAAGGCTTGAGGCAAAGAGGAAGAAAGGGAATTAAAAGTTTTGTACCACCGGTTTTACACACTTTTCCACACTTAATATTATTATTAATTCTATGCATAGTAGATATAGGTGAAGCAACCAAAGCTAGTAACTTGCCCCTATTTTCAAACACTAGCCTCTGTCTGAAACCTCTCTTTCTAGCACAACCCAGCTTGCCGAGAGATTGAACCCACGAGGCAGGGAGGGCCAGGGAGGATGGGCCTTCTTCATAGGATGATTCTTATATTATTGGTTCATGTTACTATTAAACTTCAAAGTTGATGTTAAGCATGTTATGTGTGTATATCTTATCTCTCTAACGAAATTATAAGTTCTCTGAAATCAGGAACATATTGATCTTTTTTTCTCCCACGGCATTTAGAGAAGTGCCTTATGAACTTACATAAAAGCTTTACAACATTTGTTGAATTAAGAAATGAAGGAACAGGAGACAAAAGGTATTGTACACAAATATACCAGCTCCAGGACTTTATCTCAATAATGGCACAATGCGAGTAGTAAGTATTCGATAAACTTTTCTGGAATTGAATAAAGTGCACAGTCTTCTGTGTGCAGCAGGTTTATGGCAACAGTGAGAGTATCCAAGGACACAGGTATAGATTGCACTGAGAAACTGAATTTGAAGATTAGAACATAGGAACAAACCAGGTAAAGTTTCAACAAAAATGAAATCAAATGTTGTTTGTAAATCTTCTCCAGGCTAGCCTGTTTCTTTCCAACATTTTCAACTAGAACTATTAGTTTTATAATAGCAAACAAAGTTATGATTCTTGAAGCATGTGCTCGAATCTGACTGCAGCTCGATCATTTCAAATTTTCTTAGTCATTTGTGAAGGATGATTATAAAAGAAGGAGACTAATATTTATGCGTGCATTGTAGGATCAGGTTTGTTGTTTTACAGTTGCACATCATTTTTTCAAAGGTCTTTTTTTCAAACTTGAAGCAATGGCAGCAGATCGATATTTAATCAGTTTGCACAGAATACGATGATGGATTTGAGATCACTGGGGTCTGGAATAGTTCGATGCCAAAAGAAGTCAATAAATCTCATTCATTCATTCAACAAACATCTACTGTATATTTACTGGGCACTAGGCATAGAAATATAAAGATAAAAAACATAATTCCTGTCTTCAAGACTCCACAGAGGTATTGGGAACTTGGATGAGTGAGCAGCTCGTTTCAACACAGTGGGTTAAGTATCAAGTGGGAAGCAGGCATGGCTGTTGTAGAAATAAACAGGGTGGGACCTCATCCAGGCTTAGTGGGTGTAGAGAAAGGTTTCCTTAAAGAGGTATTGTATGAGGAGTGTTTTGAAGGATGAAGTATTAGCCAGATGAAAAAGAGGAGAACGTATACACTGGGCAGAGGAGAAAGACACATGAGAGAAGACTGGTATGCAGTGCGATGGCAAGGCATTTCCTCTGGCATCCAAGCAGAGCGATGGGAAAGTGTTGAGCAAGTGGCATCTGCTGCTGATTATCAGGAGTAGAAGTTTGGATCTGAGTGAATCAAACTGCATTCTTGGCACTTTTTTTTCAACACTGTGTTTCTATAATATACATATAAAGAAGTCCAGTTTTAAACTGTAAGACAGGTGCACAGACTATGTGTAATCACGGAAACCCTGCAAACAGGAATGGCTGGATGTCCTCAGAATTTTCTGCTTCTGTCACTCCTGACAGAACAATATAAGGATGCGAGTCCACCACCACAATCACAGGGTTACTAGTTCCTAGGGGGCATCACCTGTAGCCCGGGGTCTGGTAGCCCTAGCAACCTGGGCGGGTGGCTCCCCTGGCCTTGGCCCTCCGATGCCTGCACATGTGCCTATACTTGTCCACAAAGACCTCAAAAAGGTAAAGCTTTGGTTTACCTTTGTGATGAGCCTCAAGAAGGTAAAGTCTGGTCCAGGTGGTCTTGTGTTGCCTTTCTCAGTGTCCTGCCTCAAGGATGGGTGTGATAAAAGTAGTTTACGGGATCCACCAGGAAACCCATACCAACCCACCCAATATTGACCCACCAGGGACCCCACAACCTCATTAGTGCCCAGAGAGGAAAAGAAGGCAGCACTCAAGCTTCAGTGGCAAGATCAGTCATAAGTTTGCTTTCTATGGGGAAATAAAAAGGCATTATTTAGTCTCAGTGTCCAGAAAGCAGAAAACTCAGGCTCTATCTACGATGGATAAACCTTGAGGTTAGAGTGAATTAGCAGAGTCTCTGGGCAGAAAGATGGCAGCTTTCTAAAGTCCATGCTGAACATTTGAGACTTCTAGTCAAGATGGTGGAGTAGGTAAATGCTGAGCTCGCCTCCTCCCATGACCACATAAAAATTACAATTAAATTATAGAACAGTCAGCCTAGAGAACCATCTGAACACTAGCTGAACAGTCCTATAACTAAGGATATAAAAAAGAAGGCATGTTGAGATCAGGAGTAGGAGCAGACATGCAAAACAGGCTGGCCCCACACCCACGTGTGATGGTTGATAAATGGGAGGGATATCTCAGCTGCAGAGGTGCCCCCTGAGGAACAAATGTTCCCAGCCCTACATTGGGCTCCCCAGCCCCAAGCACCAGTGCTGGGAAAAAGAGCCCCACAACATCTGCTCTGAAAATCAGCGGGGATTCCCATGGTCTGGATGAGACAGAATGCTGCTAGAAACCCAGATATCCTCTCAAAAGGATATCTCTGCACATAGACTCACTCATTCTCAGGCACTCACTCTGGGCTCTGGCAGAGGGACAGTTATTCGGGAGGTGCCAGAGACATACAAGGGAGAAAATGAATTGTGTTGCTTCAGGGCAAGGGCTGGAGGGACAGCTGCTATTGTCCCTGTGTTGAGCCCTGCTCCCACAAGACCAAATTTGAATCTGCATTAGCCTGGTGAACTCCATTCAATCTACCCTGATGACTCCTTGAGACCCCACCCCACTTGACACACGCACCACCAGAGGCTCTTTCAGAGGCAGGCAGTTGGCCTTGGCCCATATATCAGTCTTTCTTTAAAAAATTACAAAGGTCCACAGGCCACAGGCAGGCAGCGGCTGGCCTCGGTGGGCTTTTTGACTTTTGTTGAGTGGCCCCAGGCATAGCACTGGTGCCATCTCTGAATCTGTGTTAATCTGGTGCACACCACTCACCCCACCCCGGTAACTCCCTGAAACTTTATCTTAACCAAACTCACATACGCCAAAAGCTCTTTCAGTGACCGAGCCTTACAAGCAGCTGGCATGTAGCAGCCGGCCTTGGGGTGCCTCTGCCTTTTGCTGAGCTGCCCCAGACCTGGTATTGGTGGCAACCAGCCTCAGTTTACAGGGTGGCCTCTCCCATACTCCTCCAGGTCCAGCACAGGCAGTTTCCAAGCCAGGATCACTTTGTAGCTCCTACAAGGTAGCCCCAAGCTGTGGCTGACCTTGGCCTGCACCAGAGCTGCTCTCAAGACCAAAACAGAGCACCACAGAATTGGTCCCACTAGAAGGACACCAAAAGGGTAGTCTCAGCAGGCACCAGAGCCAGCTGGGGTGAATCCCACTCCCTGGAGTCAGCACCCACAGAACAACTCATGTGCTGTGGGCATGGCTGATCCTTACAGTCAGTCAGCCTGAGGGTCAATCCTATCCACTAATGTGCCAACAGCAATCAAGGCTCAACTATAACAGGAGAGCATACACAACCCACACAAGGGAAACTTCTAGATCACCTGGCTCAGGTGATCAGAAAGACTGCACCACTGGGCCCCACAGGGTACCTACTACGTAGGGCCACCCTGTCAACACTGGGAGATGTAGCAGATCCACCTAATACATAGAAACAAACATAAGGAGACAGGCAAAATGAGAAAACAAAAAAATATGTCCCAAATGAGAGAACAGGGGAAAACTCCAGAAAGAGAACTAAATGAAATGGGGGCAAGCAATCTATCAGTGTTTAAAACATTGGTTATAAGGATGTTCAAGGAACTTAGACAAAGAGATAGTACACATAAAAAAAAAAAGGATAGAAACCATTATAAAATAAAGTCAGAAATTAAGAATACAATAACTGAAGTGAAGAATACACTATAAGGAATTGACAGCAGATTAGATGAATCAGAAGATCAAATCAGTAATTTGGGAGATTAGCCAGCAGAAAACACCCAATCAGAGGAGGAAAAAAAAAGAATTAAAAAAATTAGGATAGTTTAAGGGGCCTCTGGGACAACATCAAGCATTAAAACATTCACATCATAAGGGTACCAGAAGGAGAAGAGGGAGAGCAAGGAACTGAAAACCTATTTGAAGAAATAATAACGGAAAACTTCCGTAACCTGGTGAAGGATATAGACATACAAGGCCAGGATGTATAGAGAATCCCAAAGAATATGAACCCAAACAGGCTCACACCAAGACACATTATAATTAAAATGTCAAAGTTTAAAGATAGAGAGAATCTTAAAATCAGCAAGAAAAAGGCAGTTGTTTACCCACAAGGGAGTCCCATAAGACTGTAAGCTGATTTCTCAACAGAAACTTTGCAGGCCAGAAGAAATTGGCAGGAAATATTCAAAGTGATAGTAAGGACCTATAACCAAGACTACTTTAGCCAGCAAGGCTATCATTTAAAATGGAAGGAGAAATTGTTCAAAGGTAAATTGTATAAATAAATACTAAAACAAAACAGTTGTTTATCCTAAGCTTTTTACATGGAAAATAAGTTAACAGGAGCATTAAGGAAGAGAAAACAAAACCACTCTCCGGGATGTTGGACAGCTGGATAAAACTATCTTTGTACCTACACAAGCTTCTCTAATCCTTCGTGCAACACCTGCTTTAACCAGGATACTTTGCTGGATCTTCATTGCCTGCTAAATAGGATTCAAACTCTACTGGGGAAGGCATGGCCTCCTTTGTTAGGTCCCACCCACTTTGACAGCATTGTTTCTTTGGCTTTCCCCACAGTATTCAGCCTTCCAGCATTCCAAGGTTGCAGCAAAACCATTATAAACATACATAATAAAAAGATGTGGACCACATACCTCTGGAAGTTGCAAGCTTTCTTCATTCCCTTTAAGCTCTTCACGTGGCTTATACCATTCAATGACATAATATTCAAGTGAAAATGTGACAGAAGGTTGTAATATCTTGTTTATACACAGTTTTGCTGTGCTTAACATAGGTAATGCTTTTTCCTCATTTATGTCTTTATGTGCACACAACTTCTTTTGTCTTCAACAAACTATCACCTGTGAAGTTTTATATTTAAATCCATCCATTTAGTTATTGTGAATCAGGTCAATGGATTTAAAACATGTGGAAAAATTAGTCCCCTTTCATCAATAGCACAAACTGTTCAGATTCCTTTTAGTCAAATACAATAGGAAGTTGTTCTAAGGTATGATAAACAAATGAGTAAATGAGAAAATACTAATATGCATGGAGTAAAGCTGACAAAGCATTTCATTCTAATCTTTGAGTAATTTAGAAACTGTTATTTTTTCTTTTTAAGAAAAACCGTCTATCAAGTTCAAATATGCATTGGTTAATGTAAATAAGAGACCATCATGCATTTTAAAATAATAATAAAATAATAAAAATAAATAAATAAAATTGAAGGAGAGATAAAGAGCTTCCCAGACAAGAAAAAAGCTAAAGGAGTTCATCACCACCAACCAATTTTACAAAAAAATGTTCGTGGGACTCCTTTAAAAAGAGGAAAAAAGAAAAACAGAACATAAATATGAATTTTTTAATGCAAATAGCTATGTACCTATACCTATCATCGATCACTTTAAATGTAAATGGATGATTAAATGCTCCAATCAAAAGACAGAGTAGCTGAATGAATAAAAAAACAAGACCCATACATATGCTGTTTACGAAAAACCCACTTCAAATCTGAGGACATGCAAACACTGAAAGTAAAGAAATGGGAAAAAAAATATTTTGTGCAAATAGAAATGAAAAACAAGTGGAGTAGGAATACTGAGACAAAGTAAACTTTAAAACAAAAGCTAAGATAAGACACAAAGATGGACATTTCATAATGATAAAGAGATTGATCCAATAAGAGACTATAGCCCAATGTGCCCAACACAGGAGCACCTATTGACAAACATAAAGAGAGAAATTGACATTATTACAGTCATAGTAGGGGGGTTTAACACCCCACTGATATCAAAGGACAGATCTTCTAGACAGAAATCAATAAGAAAACAGCGGCCTTAAACAACGCACTAAACCAGATGAATTTATTCCATGTTTTTTAAATATTTCACACCAAATGCACATAGAATATTTTTCAAGGTAGACCACAGGTTAGGCCACAAAACCAGTCTCAGTGAACTTAAGAAGATGGAAATCATATCAAGCATCTTCTCAGACAACAATGGTATTAAACTGGAAATCAATTATGACAAAAAAAGAAACTGAAAAACACACAGATACATGAAGGTTAAATAATATGCTACTGAACAATGAATGAGTTAACAATGAGATCAAGGAAGAAATCAAAATATAACCTTGAAACGAATGAAAATGAAAACATAGTAACCCCAAATCTATGGGATACAGCAAAAGCAGTGCTAAGAGAGAAATTCATGGCAACATAGGCCTACCTCAGGAAACAAGAAAACTCTTAAATAAAGAATCTACTTCTGCACTCAAAGGAACTAGAAAAAGAAAGCAAGCAAAGCCCAAAGTGAATAGATAGGAAGAAATAATAAAGATCAAAGCAAAAATAAACAAAATAGAATCTAAAAAAAAACACAATACAAAATTTCAAGAAAACCAAGAGCTTGTTCTTTGAAAAGATAAACAAAATTGATAACCTTTAATCAGACTCATCAAGAAAAAAAGAGAGAGGATCCAATTAAATAAAATCAGAAATGAAAGAGAAGTGACAATTGACACCACAGTAATAAAAACTATCATAAGAAAGCACGACAAACAATAAAATGCCAGCATATTGGAAGATCTGGAAGAAATGAATAAATTCTTAGAAACATACAATCTTCCAACAATGAAACAAGAAAAAACAGAAAATCTAAACAAACTGATTACTACTAATAAAATTGAATCAGTAATCAAAAAACTGTCAACAAACAAAAGTCCTGGATTGGGTGGCTTCACAGGTGAATTTTACCAAACATTCAAAGAAGACTTAACACCTATCCTCTCCAACTATTACAAAAAAATTCAAGAGGAGGGAAAGCTCCCCAAATCATTCTATGAGACCACAATTATCTCAGTTCTAAAACCAGACAAAGACTATAAAAATCTGAATCTGCATTAGTCTGGTGAACTCCAAACACGCACCACCAGAGGCTCTTTCTGAGGCAGGCAGCTGGCCTCGGCCCGCGCTGCAGTCTTTCTTAAAAATCTCAGAAAGGTCTGCAGGCCCAAGACGAGCGGCAGCTGGTCTCGGTGTGCTCTCTGTCTTTTGCTGAGTGGCCCAAGGCTCAGCACTGGCACCATATTTGAATCTGTATTAACCTGGTGAACACCATTCCCCCTACCCTGGTAACCCCTTGAGACCCCGCCTCACCCAACTCACATATGGCTGAAGGTTCTTTCAGTGGCTGAGCCTTACAGGCAGCTGACGGATGGCAGCAGGCTTTGGGGTATCATGTGCCTTTTGCTGAGCTGCCTCAAGCCCAGTACTGGTGGCAACCAGCCTCATTTTCCAGTGTGGTCTCTCCCATGTGCTTTCAGGTCCAGTACAGGCAGCTACCGACCATGGATCACTTTGCAGCTCCTACCAGGTAGCCCTGGGGTGGTCACGGGCAGCAACTGACCTTGGCCTGCAACAAAGCCCCTCTCAAGAGGCACCAGAGCCAACAGACCCAGTGGCCAGCTTCGAACCACATCAGAGGACCACCTAACCACCTCCAAAAACAAGACACCCAAGGGCAGACTGGGCAGGCACCAGAGCCCTGCTAAAGCAAATCTTGCTCCATAGGGTCAGCCACTGCACAGCAGCTCTTCCACTGTTATTACAACCAGTCCTCACAAACAATCAGCCTGAGAGTCAAGCCTTCCCACTGACAAGCCAACAGCAACAAAGGCTCAACTACAATAGGAGGACATGCATTACCCATACATAAGACACACCTGGAGCACCCAGCTCAGGTGACCAGGGAGATTGCACCACTGGGTCCCATAGGACATCTGCTACGTAAAGCCACTCCACTAATACCACGAGACACAGCAGCTCTACCGAATACATAGAAACAAACACAGGAAGGTAGCCAAAATGCAGAGACGAAGAAACGTGTCCCAGTGAAAGATGAGAACAAAGCTCCAGGTAAAAATACAAAAACATAAACAAAAACAAAACACTAAACTAAAGAAAGATAAGCAATCTACCAGACGCAGAGTTCAAAATATTTGTTGCCAAATGATCTCAGTGAGAACTTCAACAAGAAATAGGAAATGTAAAAATGAAGATAAAAATGAAGAAGAATGCAATAACTAAAATGAAGAATACATTAGAGAGAATCGATAGTAGCTTAGATGAAGCAGAGAGTCAAATCAGCAATTTGGAAAATAAGGTAGCAGAAAACACCCAATTGGAACAGTAAAAAGAAAAAAGTCTCCAAAATGAGATAATTTAAGGGACCCTGGGACAACATCAAGCATAAAAACATTCACATCATAGGGATACCAGAAGTTGAAGAGAGAGAGAGCAAAGAATTGAAAGTCTATTTGAAGAAATAATGACAGAAAATTTCCATAAACTGGCAAGGGAAATAGATGTACATAGTGTAGAGAATCCAAAATGAGATGAACCCTAAGAGGTCCACATCAAGACACATCATAATTAAAATGCCAAAGAGTAAATACAAAAAGAAAATCTGAAAATAGCAAGAAAAGGGCAGTTGGTTACCTACAAGGAAGCTCCCATAAGACTATCAGCTGATTTCTCAACAGAAACTTTGCAGGCCTGAAGGGATTGGCAAGAAATATTTAAAATGATGAAAAGCAAGAAACTACAACCAGAATTACTCTACCCAGCAGGGATATCATTTAGAATTGAAGGACAAATCAAGAGCTTCCCAGACAAGAAAAAACTAAACGAGTTCACCACCACCAAACCAGTATTACAAGAAATGTTAAAAAGATGAACATTAATGCAAAAATCTTCAACAAAATATTAATAAACCAAATTCAGCAATACATTGAAAAGGTAATACACCATGATCAATTGGGATTTATTCCTGGAATGCAAGGGTGGTTTAATATCCACAAATCAATGAACATGATACACCACATAAACAAAATGAAGGATGAAAATCATATGATCATATCAATAGATGCAAGAAAAGCATTTGACAAAACACAGCATAGATTTATGATAAAAACTCTCAGCAAAATGGGAATAGAGGGAACATACTTCAGCATAATAAAGCCCATGTATGACAAACACACAGTTAACATCATATTCAATGGTGAAAAGCTAAAAAGTGTTCTTAAGATCAGGAACAAGACAAGGATGTTCACTTTCACTACTTTTATTCAACATAGTATTGGAAGTCCTAGCCATAGCAATAAGACAAGAAAAAAATAAAATCAACCCAATTGGAAAGGAAGAAGTAAAACACTCATTGTTTGCAGATGACATGATACTATATAGAGAGAACACTAAAGAATCCACTAAAAAACTATTAGAACTGATAAATGAATTCAGTAAAGTAGCAAAATACAAAGTAAATGTTCAGAAATCAGTTGCATTTTTTTACACCAATAGCGAACTTACAGAAAGATAAATTAAGAAAACAATCCCATTTACGATTCCATCAAAAAAAAATACGTAAGAATAAACTTAACCAAGGAGGTAAAAGACTCAGAAAATTATAAGACGTGGAAGAAATAAAGTTAAGAAAATACAAATAAATGGAAGCACGCACCATACTCATAGATAAGAAGAAGTAACATTGTTAAAAATGTCCATGCTATCCAAAGCAATCTATAGAGTCAATGCAATCCCTATCAAAATACCAATGGCATTTTTCACAGAACTAGAACAAATAATACAAAATTTATATGGAATCATAAAGACCCCAAATAGCCACAACGATGTTGAGAAAGGAAAAGAAAGTTGGAGGTATCACCTGTTATCAAACTATACTACAAGGCTAGAGTAATCAAAACAGATGGTACTGACATAAAAACAGATACATAGATCAATGGAACAGCATAGAGAGCCCAGAAATAAACCTATGCCTATATGGTCATTTAATCTATAACAAAGGAGGCAAGAATATACAGTGGGGTAAAGACAGTCTATTCAATAAATGGTGGTGGGAAAACTGGACAGATTCTTGCAAAAAAAAATGAAACTGGACAACTTTCTTACACCATATACAAGAATAAACTCAAAATGGATTAAAGACTTAAATGCAAGGCTTGAAACCATAAAATACCTACAAGAAAACATAGGAAGTAAACTCTGACATTGCTATTAGTAATATTTTTTCTGATATATCTACTTGGGCAAGAGAAACAAAAGAAACAAATAAATGAATAGGACTAATCAAACTAAAAGTTTTTGCACAGCAAAAGAAACCATCAACAAAACGAAAAGACAACCTACTGAATGGGAGAAAATATTCTCCAATGACACATCTGATAAGAGGTTAATATCCAAAATTTATAAGGAACTCAGAAAACTTAACACTGAAAAACAAATCCAATTAAAAAACTAGGGAGAAATCTGAATAGACATTTTTCCAAAGAGAACATATAGATGGCCAATAGATATATGAAAAGATGCTTAATGTCACTAATCATCAAAGAAATGCAAATTAAAACTACAATGAGGCATCACCTCACATCTGTCAGAATGGTTATCACCAATAAATCACCAAATAAGTGCTGGCAAGGATGTGGAGAAAAGGAAGCCCTCATGCACTGTTGGTGGGATCGCAAATTGGTGCAGCCACTATAATAAACAATATAGAGGTTCTGCAAAAAATTAAAAATTGAACTACCTATGACTCAGCAATTCCACTTCTGGGTATTTACCTGAAGAATTCCAAAACACTAATTTGAAGATATATGCACCCCTATGTTAATTGCAGCACTATTTACAATAGCCAAGATATGGAAGCAACCTAAGTGCCTATCAGTAGACAACTAGATAAAGAAGAGGTGGTACATATATACAATGGAATGTTACTCGGCCATACAAAAGAATGGAATCTTTACCATTTGCCACAACATGGATGGACCTAGAAAGTATTATGCTAAGTAAAATAAATCAGAGAGAGAAAAACAAATATCATATGCTCTCCTTTATATGTGGAATCTATAGAACAAAATAAACAGACAAAATAGAAACAGACTCATAGATAAAGAACAAACTGATGGGAAGAGGGGTGGGGATTTGGGTGAAAAAGGTAGAGATTAAGAAGTACAAATTGATAGTTGCAAAATAGTTACTGGGATCTAAAGTACAGCATAGGAAATACAGTCGATAATATTTTAATAATTATATATGGTACCAGGTGGGTATTAGACTAATCAGAGGATCACTTAACAAATTATATAAATGTCTAACCACTGTGCTATACATTTGAAACTAATATAAAATATTGAATATCAACTATATTGAGAAATAAAAATAATTAAAAAATAAAATCTATGCTGTGCATTTGAGATGGAACAGGACCACATTCAAGGACTGGAGGAATGGGTAGTAGGGTCCAGCCCTAATAGGAAAAGAATTGGCAGGTCTGGGTCAAAGGGTCCAGGGTACGCCAATGGTGCAAGAGAGGTGATGTTTCAGAGTGAAAGCTCACCTGACAGCTTTTTTCTCTTGCATGACTCCACGTCAAGGTCATAAACACAATCCCTGGTAACAGGTTCCCTTCAACTCCTAGTTGTCATATAAGCTCTGATTTCCCTTTATTGATGAGCTACAAACAAGAAAGACCTGAAGGATATCTTTTATTGCATCATTTGTGCAAATCAGTGCCAACCCACTGGTGAAGTTCTCTTGGCGTGAGAGCACGTCTGAGGAAGGAAACTAGTTTCAGAGTAGATGGCACTATTCACAGGCAGCTATCTCAATGCTATGGAACCCACACACTGGTACAGGAAGTTCTCAAATAATATAATTTCCTTATACCATAGATGAGAATGATATAGGAACTAACTCTTATTTATATCAATTAGCCTATGGTAAAGTTGGTTTCATTATGCATACGTTGTTTTTCTTAAAGTCACAGAACCTATTGACGACATTAAGTGAGGACTTCCTGTACTTGGCTGCAAGTCTGGGGCCATATGAATAAAATTAGAAAGCCACTTGACCTCTTTCCACCCCTGCCCTTTATTATGTTGACTCAGTGTCAGGACATAAAAGTCCAGGGCCAGGGGTAGAATTTCAGTATGAATATTTCCTGTGGCATTCAGCACTAGTAGATTGTGGCTAGTAGAGAAAAAAAAAAACATTTAAAATATAGTCAGTCTGTGGAAAATTCTTCCAATTATCAGACATGTACAATTTCAGGTGAGGGTTCATTTGTCAACAATGCCTAGTCAAAACAGGAGGTCTGTTCTGTTATGCATATGTTCAACAATGCAGCATATATGATTATAAATATATCATACATTATTTCTATTTTTAAAGGGAATCTCATGAAATAGAATTTATAGAATTCCTATGTTTGTAGGATACAAACCTATGGTAGTACAATAAGCAGTGAGTACATCTGTGTGTGAAGTCATATTTTTTATGCATCCCATTGTATACTGTATCATGCCTTACCTTATCTGATACATCTTGTCCCAATGAAGCCTGGCAGTCCCAGATGATATGGCATTCAAATTTGCCACCAAGACAGCAAAAGAGCCTGAAAAACAAGTATTCCAAAAACAAAACTCATAAGTCACTGCATGTAATACGAGCAATTTGATTATACAATTATGTAACTCGATTCAACATAGCAGCCTTCTAAAACAGTGCATTTGTATTCCCCTTTTGTATGCCTTAATTTCGGATTGTCTTTGAAAACTATTGATTAAATATTACTAAATGAAACATTCTTGTGGAAGCTAAAAACATAACATGAAAACTGTTGTAGTCGTCCATCCTTTTAAATATTATAATTGTGGTGATTTATTTTCTCATTCTAAATAAATATTCACTCTCATGTCTAATTATATATGTGTGTGCATGTGCATATGTGTGTGTGTGTGTGTGTGTGTGTGTGCGGTTTTGTATTCTTTTTTCAGAGGGACTCCAAAATTGCATAAATGTCAGATTCCATAAAACTGGATCTGGCCCTACTACCTAATTATTGTGATGTTAACTTGTCATACTCAATTTGTTTGATCTTGTCTATAAATATTTAATAAGTACTTACTATGTGCCAAGCACTGTGTAAGGTGCTTGGAAATTTTTATTCGCTTTTCAGGGCTAGTCCTTTATAGAAAACCATTTGAATATTTTCCTGGTACATCTGAGAAATAATGTAAACTCTAGAATTCAATATATTAGAAATATTTTTATAACTCATATAGTCCTTGGGAACACTTTTAACTATACAAAGGTATAAAGTGGGTTATACATGCTAGCTAAATCCACTCTTTTGCAAATCAGTTTTAATTTGGATGATCATATATAGTGGCCTAAATTTGTAAAACTAGATGAACAGAATTCTGGGAGTGTGAAAAAGTTAAATATTACATTTTTTTAAAAGAAGCACATGCAATTCCCTGACATAACCTGTATTAGTCAGTCAAATATAATCTCATGCAAAAGAAATTTTAATTAGAAGTTTAGCTGTATTTACATCACATCCAGTAGTATTTAATAGTGGCAATACAGTTAAACACCTCTTCTTCAGAAAATTTATTTCCTTTACTAGACTCAATTCAACTTTCACAAATAATTTTTATCTCACTCTCTGTGGTTTTGCTGGACTCTTATCTCTGTGAGTCATCTTGATCACTAGCATATTCCTTAAGCCTAGAATAGTGTTTGGCGCATAGTACATACTCAATAAATATTTGTTGGATGAATGAATGAATCATTTCATAACTTTCTATTAGGAAATAGGAGTGTTTTCTACCCTCTCAGGCAGAAACCTTTGGTTGTTCCAAAACACTAACTCTCAGATACTTTAGACTATTTGTTTCTTTTCTTCATGCCTAATGTCAGATTTATAAGCATTATCCCAACACGGGTGCCTAGATAATGTATGTGCATTATGTTTTTTTACTCTGTAGATGTTCAATTCAGAAATGATAGCCTTACAGTTTTGTAATCATTCAGCCAATTTGTCCCTCCAAATTTGTGAATTTCAGGCCTCATAATGCAGTATGATAAGTTCTGATTGTGAAATTCCAGTCATACAAAATAATGCTGGAAGCGATCAATTGCTTTAACAATGCCTAGCAGTTCTTTCCTGGTGCTCAGTAGTTTCTGGCTAAAGTACTTGGAGTTTGATTGTAGAAAGCGATTATTACCTTATCAAGAATCATCTTATGTCTGAAATGTTTTTCATCTGGACAGAAAAAAGGCCCCATTAATCCTCAGATCAGGCACATTTCACTTTTCTTTTGTGTACATCTGCTGTTACTCCTTCTCTGCTTCATCCTTACTGGGCCAGAACATTCCTCATATGATGACCATATTTTAAGACCTAAGTTTGAATTCATGTTCTGATAAATGATGCTTTTCATTTGCGAATTTATATTTAGAAAGCCTCAAAAATTAGAAATTAAATTTTATGAGTTACACATTCAACCAATCACCTTTTATTGACAAGAGTAAATGTACACAAGAATGAATACAAAATTCTGCAAAAAATTACCGATGGGTTAATGCAATTTTTGTCATTTTCAATCATCTCTTTTGAAGCTGATGACAGAGTTTTCCACTCTTGTGCTCACTTGTAGAATTTGACTTGTGAAATTAGCATTTGTTTTATTTTTTTTTCAAACATCTCTTGGAAAGTCTGAGCAATTCATTTGGATTATTAAAAGACAACTTATATCAATTACTTTAGTAAGTCCCAAAAGTTGGTAGCAAAAATGATCTGACAAACTAGAGTTATACCAGATAGTGTGAAATCTTGTAATAATAATATGTTTTTCCATGAAAATCATTCTGGAGAATTTTGTTTTCTTTTGCTTCTACTCAGCAAACAAGTATTAAAGTTATAATTTAAGATAAGGATCTCATTTTGAAAAGTCTTCATAGTAACAAAATAAAATAGTCTAGACATTATCCCACACTTTCTTCGGATCATCCTTTTTTCAGGGCCTTTTAACAAGTTTTTGTTGTTTTCGTCCAAATAAAGCAAAATTATTAAAGGCTTTTCAATATATGCCTTCTAAAAGTAGGTAATTCAATTCTCATTCCCTTATCAGTTTCACTAGTTCCACATCACAATGAATATTTAACATTATTAGCAATTTTCTCCTTAAATTCTTTTATTTTTAGAATGAAACCATTCACATTTTTATTTTCCTCTTCACTTCTGATTAAAATGCAAAGATTCGAGTGGAGAAATATTCTGCCCCTCCATTTTAGAAATAGTGTCATGGAAAATTGCAATAGCATCGTTTTGACTTAGAGTCTTTAGAAAATGTCTCGACAATGGAACTTTTTCAGCTGATAAAAACTAAGCATGTGATGATTGAAACATTATTAGTATTCTTCTAAGAACAGGCATCTGTATCAGAAATCTTATTGTTTGAATAGGACCACATTTGTCTGATAAAAATCACACGATTATTTCAGTGTCTTCACCCACATTATAGAAATGTAACAAATTTTGAATAATTTTACAATAATAACTTCTACATCAATTGAAAAAATCTGATGAATTATTAATACAATTGTTGCAAACATGTGCCATGCAACTGATCCTTACCAAGATTCTGATATTATTGGAAAAGAATCTCAAAGCTGGTATTAGAAATATTGGATGACACACTGACAAGCTAATCAACAAGGCTAGTGAGGCTTAGACTGAAGAAAAGATGGTCATTTAATTGGCCACTTCAATCACCTGACAGGATTTCACTTACAAGAACTTTCACGCTAATTTCAGTATTTTTATTAATTATTTTTAATTATTTATACATCATAATATAATTATTTATACACCATGAATAACATCAGTATATTCAGGAAACATTTAGAAATATTATATGTTGACGAAGTAGCTTGGATAGTGGTTGAGGGAACAGACTCTGGAAGGAAATTGCTGGGTTCAGATCCTAGTTCAGCCACGTATTAGTCAGAGATTGGTTAAGTTACTTCACTGTGCTATGTGCCTCAGTTTCCTTATCAATGAAGACAATAATTATACTGTCTTCAGAGAGTTATTGTGAGAATTATTAATATTTGTAGAGTGTTTAGAATGGTGCCTGGCACACAGAGAGTAAGTAAATATAAACATTTAAGTACATCTGTGGCTAAAAGAATATATCTTGATTCTAAGATCTAATGATTCATACAATACTATTATAGTTTTCTTGAGCTTGTGGAACAAGGATGTTTTTCACAGATAAAAATTTGGATATAAACTATACGAAATTAGCCTAGATGTATAATCCAATATCTGAAACCATGATTGTGATATGAAAAGGAATGATTGTTTTCTTTGCCATAAATTCCATTTCAGCAGAATTATATTTTCAGTGAAACTAAAGAGCATGCTGATCTTTGATTGACTACATGAAGTTATAGTAGCCCCATTGATGATTCGATTGGAGGCTTGAAGAAAATAAGCACTTAAACAGATAAAAGCAAAGAAACTACAGTTTGCCTCAATACGCGCAAAGAAGATAACTTCATAAAGCAACTGGGAGATATGGGGCCGGGGCCGGGGAGTGTTTAGTGAGCACAGCTTCTCAGATTTCCTCATGTTCTTGCATGCGTAATACACTTAGGGCTATGGCTCTGGTTTTCATTCTGTCCAGGATTAGATCCTGCCAGGTGACAGGAGTAACCTCTGAGAGAAGGGATCTACTGTCTTACGCCGCAGCGGGTCTCTCTTAAACTCCAGCATTACTCCCACCTATATTACAAAGCCACACTACCTGGGCCTATCATCTAATTCTGGGAACCATTTCTTACTAAGCTAACAGGCTATCTTACTCCATTTCACAGATTTCCAGCCCACAAGAATGAATATTTACATTTTTAAAGGGTTGAAAAAAATCAAAAGAATAATACCTTTGTGACAGGTGAAAAATTTTCTGATAATCACATTTCAGTATCCACTTATTGTTTTATTTGAACACAAATATGGCAGACAGAATTCTAAGATGGCCTCTAGTATCCCCACTCCCTGGTATATATGCTCTGTATAATCTCTCCTCCCCTCAAGCATGAGAGCAATCTATGAATACGATAAGGAATCACTCCCATAATTATGTTATCTTAGATAGCAAAAGTGAAGGGATTTTGCAGATGTAATTAAGATCTTTAATCAGTGGACTTTGAGGTAATCAAAGGAAAATTACCCTGGGTGGGCCTGTCCTCATTAGGTGAGCCCTTAAGGCCAGTTTAGGCCTTTCCTGAGTCTCCTGCAGATATGTGCTCTCTTGCTGGTCTTGAAGAAGCAAGCTTCCATGAGTTAAATAGTTGCAAAAAAATGAATTCTGCCAATAAGCAATTGAACTTGAAAGAGGATCCCAAACTTCAGATGAGACTGCAAGCCCATGATTACAAACACCTTGATTGAGGCCTTGTGAGACCATGAGTGGAAGACCCAACTTAACTGACTTCTGACCCATGGAAGCCAAGAGATAACAAATGTGTTATTTTAAGCCATTAAGTTTGTGGTAATTTATTATATGGCAATAAAAGCAATGCAATAGCCATGCTCATTTGTTTAAGTATTGTACAGGGCTGCTTTGGGGCTACAACAGGGAAGTTGAGTAGTTGAAATAGCCTGCATAAGCCCACAAAACATAAAATATTTACAGAAAAAATTTTCACCCTCGATTCTATAATTATGACCAAGCATCACACATACCAATCACACTGCAACTATATGACAAGGATCAATATGTGGTTGCACACAATTAGGTGAAAGCTGAAAAAATAACAGATATCTTGCTATAACAAAGCTTATCTTACCCATTTAGGTACAATAACTTACATGTGGATTGTGATGCTTCCTTAAAGAGATATGTTCTTTTGAATCGTCTCATGGAAAAGCTCCTTTCTTTTCTAGTCCCTGTACTCATTTGGAAACAAACCAAAATTTTATAATTAAGTAATTTTGAGCATCAAGCACACAGCTCCTGCACAGCCAGGGCCAGACACAATAGTTGTCACCATGAGCACAGTTTCCCTTCAACCTGTGCCCTCTCCCGCCACTTCAAGGTCTGATTGATGCATTTGTTCAGAAAACATTATGAAAAATCCACTCTCTGCCAGCTGGAAATTCAGCAGTGAACGGGACAGATGTGGCCAGTGCTATATGTGTACAGTCTAGTGAGGAAGACATGTTTTAAATTGGAAATTAAAACCAAAAAAAAAAACATACATCAGAATCCTATCAATAAGAGTCCAGAAGAGTTCTCTAAGGAAGTGCTATCTAAGCTGTAACCAAAGAATCTACAAGAAACATAACATAAGCATACCAGTTTCTAACTCAGTGGAAACCTTGCACATTAGAATCATCTGGGATGGCTTATTTAAAATCCTGATTCCCAGGCTGTGCAGCAGACCAATTAAAGCAGAATCATAAAGATGGGACAGGGCAACAGGATATATTTTTAAGCTTCCGAGGTGATTCCAGTAAACTCCCAAGCTTGACAACCAGCCTATAACAACTTTTCCTCTTACCCTCCTATTACAAGGAAGAAGTGTTCCTTGTGCAAAGCCAAGGCAAATCCTTCCATTTTCCATCCCCTCCCACCTTCTCAGGAAATCTAGCAATGATCTCTGTCTCCTCTTTCTTCAACTTAACCCTCACTATTTGCTCCTTCCCATTAGCATTTAACCATGTTGAAGTTTCACTTATGTTTTTTAAAAATTTCAGTGATCCCTCCCACCCCCTTCAGCTACCACCCTCTTTTCTCTACTTTTCATCCAAACTTCCTCAAAAAAGTAGTCTACCTGTTTCTCTATTCCCATTCACTCTTCCAGTAAACACAGATCTGGTGTTGGCCACGAGCTTTTCCTAAGATTATTGATAACCCCCTTGCCCGTAAACACAATGAACCTTTCTGTACTTGTCCTACACAATCTCAGCAGCATTTGCCATAAATGGGCCCCTCCACTCCCCACCTTCTCAAAACAGTCTCTCCCTTTGGAATTTCCTGGGATTTTAGGCTAGATCTTTTTCTCTTTTTCTCACCCTACCCTCCTCAATGCTTTCCATAGGTGATCTATCTCCCCCAGTGACAATAAGTACTATCCCTATGCTGCTGAATTTTTTAAGTTCTAGACTAGTGTTTATCAAATTATGGTCTCTGCAAAACCTAAAAGTTCAGAATTCAAAGCCTAACTCCAGGTCTACTGAAATAGAATCTCCAAGAGTAAGGTCTTGGAGTCTGAATTTTTAACAATCTACCCTAGCTTCTTATGCACAATCAAGTTTGAGACTCAGTTCCAGACCCATGTATCCAACTGTTTATTTCTATTTGGATATTTTACAGGTACCTTAAAATACATTTTTAATGCTCACTAACCACTGGCATCCATTTGTCTTCTTCCTCCCTGTCCACATGGAAGACAATACCTCACAGCTATCTTTGGAATTGGGCACAGTCATATGGCTAGCTCTACACAAGGGAGCATGGACAGAAGTGATGTATGTTACTTCTAGACTAAAGCAGTGAATGCTATCTCCCTTTTACTGCTCTGGCAGTCTGGAAGTCACCTGGAAATCTAGAAGTCATAGAGAGACAACAGAGTCGCAAGAAGAAAGCAACTGGATTGTTTTCACTGCTTGGAAAAAAGCTGCCCTAGAGGGCTGCCAAACACACAACAGATATTGTGTGATAAAAAAATTAAACCTGTGTTGGGTTAAGTCCGTGTGATTTTGTGATTAATAGGACCATAATTTAGCTCATCCAAAATGGTTGTCATCTCTCTGCCTCTTCCCATTTCCTCCAAACTGTTCCTCTTTCTAGCGTTCTCTCTCCACTCAACTAATGAGGCCAGAAACTTAATTTAACAGTGAGTAGATATTCTCATCTATTTTTCATGTTTTCTTAGACAGGAGTAGTCATCCACTCTATATTCCAAAAGGGAGCAATGTTGGAGAACTCTTTGACTCAGTTTCTCCACCATCTCCTAGTAACCTTAGTAGTGGGAGTCATTGAACAACATTTACGGTCATTTATTTTACATGTCCTGACACTGTACTTTAATTCTCACCTAGTTCTAAGCTCAGCTGACTCATAGAACTGAGAAGGAAGTAAGAGATTGATGGATCCCTAATAACCTGAAGAGACAGAGACCACAACTGTCATGTTTTCCACTGTATCCCTAGCACATACCATATGGAAGACATAAATATTTGTTGATCCATCAATCGCCTTCATTTAATTGCTATTTGTAAGATATTGCAGTTTCCATGATAGCTCAACTGTTTACAGAGAAAATAGTACAGAACTATCATATAAAATCTGGGTCACATAGGCCCATGCTTTCTTTATCACCAATATTTCTCCATGCCCAACTCATACTTAATTTTTCAGCCATAAGAGAAGTAAAAAATATCTCACAATGTTTTTTTCTCTTCCTCATCTTCTTTTTTCTCTTTATTATAGGCTAGTTGTATATGCTTGGGGTGCTTTAAAGACACAGTCTGCTCATGTCTTGGTCTTATGTCAGTCTAAATGTTGGTATTTCCATTTTCGTGAAGTTTCTTCAATATTATTATATGGTGCATTATTTTATTCTAGAATCCTTCTGTCCTTAGCTTTAAATTAAACTAAAAGCTACCTTGTGGCATTTCTTCTTTTTTTTTAATACTCTTTATTCTGGTTCTGTAGGGTCTTGTAGAACAATAGTTACATAATAACTTATTTCAATTATTTATTTAAAAATATGTCATGAGGGCCCACAAGGTGTCAGGCATTGGTTAGGTATAGGGAACAAAACAAATGCAGTGCCTGCCCTGAAAGAATTTACAGTCTAGTTGGGGCAGTAGACAGGCTAATTAGTTTATTACACTAATTAAAGCAAAATTAAAAACAGAGATGAGAGCTTCAGAAAAAGAACATAATTCTATGACAGCATTTTAACAAAGTCATCTGACAGAATCTGGAAGCCACTAGGGAAGGTTTTCTTTGGAAAATCTAAAGAAGGGAGGAAATACAAACAGAGATACCAGAAGAAAAGGCAGCATGTCCAAAGACTCAGCAGGTAACTGGAAAGTCCAAGGAACTGAACAAAAGTTAGTGGCCGAAGCTCAGAGAGGCAGAAATGTGGTACAGGAAAGGCTCAGGGTGATGAAGAGAGGATATGATCAGTTACGTATTTTGAAAAGATTTCTTGGACTTCAGTATGAAGAATAGACGGCAAAGGGCTGTCACTAGTTAATATGGAGAAGCCAAGTTAGCAGGCTAATCCGTCTTTCCTGGCAAAGATGATGATTAATTGGTCTAAGATGTGTCAGTCGAGGAGAGAAGTGATCGATTTGAAAAATATTTGGAAGGTAAAATAATCAATAACCCTTGTATAACACATACCATGTGCCTGGCACTGTTCTAACCACTCTACAGTTGCACTGTCCAGTACAGTAGCCATCAGCCACATATGGCTATTAAGCACATAGAATAAGGCTAGTCCAAACTGAGATATGCTGTAAGTGTAAAATACACACCAAATTCCAAAGTCTCAGAACAAAAACTAAAAAAATGTAAAATATCTCATAGTAATTTTGTATTAATTACACATAGAAATGACAATACTTTGGATATACTGGGTTAAGTAAAATGTGTTATTACAATTAACTTTACCTGTTCCTTTTTCTCTCTTATTTTTTTTAATGTGGCTACCAGAAAATTTTAAAATTACATATATGGCTTACATGCTACTTCTACTTGACCGTGCTGCTCTACCCATACCTACTCTCTTAATTGTGCCAGCAACCCTTTAGGCTGAATACCACTTACTGGAAACTGAGGCACAGGGGTTCCAGGTAGTAAAAGGAAAGCTAAATCTATTATTGTTGTTATCATTATTACTAAAGGGAGTTTATTGTATTTATACTAAATATTTTGCTTTGTGTTTTGTATTTGTTTGATTTTATTCTTTACCTTTTGCCTCTTATTTTAATTCTTATCTTGTGCTCTTTGTTTAGTTCAAAGGTAAGGGTAGTCTAGCTGTAAATAAAGAGTTTATCTGAAGTCTATGCAAAAATATACTACAACTTTTACTGTTGTCCTAGAATTGCAGTTAAGGCCCAATACACTGTGTTGTAAGTATATATCATTTCAAGATGATCTTCTTTTTTCGGGGCATACAAGAATTGCCAAGTATCTTTGGACTGGTCCTACCACTGACTACCTCCCTTTATATCACCCAGTCAACATAAAGTGGGGATTGGGAGTGAGGAGGTGGCATTAGGGGGAATGAACTGTGTGAGACTGTTTCCTCTGCTCAAGAGACTCACTAGTCAACACAGAGGTGCCTTGAAGAGGTGCTTTTCATTCCCCAGTTGGGTGACTGCTTAGCTAGGAGACTTGGTGTCTGTCCTTAGTGCCTGTGACTGTGTAAAAGAGAATTATGGAAATGTGACATGGCAGGGCAGGAGAGACAGGCATAAGACAGTCATGGAAAGGGAAGCTGGGACCACTACCTCAAGCTCCTAGGGGAGGAAAGCATGGAAGGTAGATCTTACATTGCTGAAGAGTTAACTCCAGATGGTAACAGAGACTGGGGACCATCACAGCATGAAAGACAACAAGGCGTCTATGTCAGAAAAATGTAGTGGAATGTCATCAGCCAGGGGTCTGTCGTAAAGTGCAGCTGAATCTTAAAGGACCTGCTAATGCTTAGAGAACTGCTTGGGAGTGAGCCCCCACTCAGTAAACAATGACAAGTGACCACTGTCCATATTACTCCTACATGAATATTGAACAGAAGGAGTACTCACAGCCAATGAAGGAGAGGATGCACACACACACACACACACACACACACACACACACTTATCACAGACACACTCACACATGTACTCACATGTACATGTTTACAAGTGTACACATTCACACACATACATACACACAAACATATACACACTTATACTCCAAGTCACCACAGCCAAGCTCTAGCCTGTGCTAGAGAGAAGGGAAGGTGCAGGATCTGAATCACATGCAAGACTGAATTTTTAAAATGAAGACGCCTGAGTCTTGAATAGTTGAATAGGAACTATTGTAGCAATTGAAAGTGGCTGAGAAGTTATGGAATCTGGTCAACAAGACCTTACAGGAGACACTACAAGCAGGAAAAGGAGGGTTCCAAATATGTAATTAAGAGCATCCAATAAGCCAGGTTTAAAAAGAACCACAAGGAACCAAACAATTGAATCCATGGGCATCATAGCCATGTGGAAATAGGCTCAGCCTTTGGTGACATTAGGAGCCAACAATTCAATTATCCAACAGATATTTATGAGGCACCCACTACTGTAGTACACAATTCACTGCAGATTAGGATCTGGTCCTTATCTTCAAGGAGTCTACAGGAGACTCTTCTAGCTCTTGGCAAGGATATAAGTCATCCCTCAAACTTTATCTGAAATGAGTGGCGCAACTTTTGATACTCATTCTCCAATTGTCTAATCACATTGAATCTTCCTAGAATTCTAAGATCACTTTCTGCTCTAAGTTATTTGATGTTACACAGATTTCAGTACCAACAGTTAAGTCAAGGTACTTTTCTAACTCTATTCTCTGCATTATAAATTGTGAGTTCTTTTTTATTATTATTATTTTTATGAATTTATTTGAGCCAAACCTATGACATATGCCAGAGATCAAGATCCCAAATGCTCTGATAAATTTCAACTTCTTTGCAGCCCGTCAAGGTTTTTAAGAACAATCTGCCTCCTTTTCCTCTCCTCTGCTTTGTTTGTCTTTTTGCTGTCTATTTGGTGGAGACAAATAGGGCAGGCATCAAATATGAGAGACAAAGAGGTAAGAATCGATCTAGAAATATACTTTAAGTTCCACTTTTTAAAAAAAACTGGATTAAGATCGCCACAGTACTTGCTATGTATTCATGCAAGTATTCATGCAAACAAGCTAATGATTTTCTAGTGGAACTGGCCCAAGGGAACCTGAGAATCCTGATAAAGGCCAATTTTTAGTAAACCAATGACTTTACACTATCAAATTTCAACCATTTTAATCTCACACAGCCGAAAAGCAGCCATAACCCAGATTTGAAACCATTAATGGTAATTTCATGATCTTCACCAGAATCTTGGGAAATCAGCAACTGTAGTCCCAGATTTAGATTCCTCAGTGACAAGCTGATTTTTATGGTATGTCCCATACTCAGTGTGTATCAGTGTATACATAACAGTTTTGCTTTGAAAAGAATGCATAGTAAAGCTATAGAAGTGCTCAATGCTTTTCTAGCCATAAAACTCCAAAACGCAGGGTCTGCCCAGGTAAGCAACAAAGGAAAGTTGATCAACAAGTATTTAAGATCCTAATAAGAGAGGATATTGATCTATATGCTGGTTTAAATGACAATGCATCACCTAAAGAAGGAAGAGAATTAACATCTATATTGCTTCTCACATGTTAATTTAAATAAAAGAGAATCATGGCATCAAGTAAGTTTATTGATGTTAGATGTTACCAATTTCTACTTTTGTCTTGTTATGATTTTTTCTAAACTAAAAATTGAAAAACAAAGGGAAGTATTATCATTATTTTAAACTAAAGTCCTTTTGGATAAGCTGTAAATACGACATCTGCAGTACTCACAATCTCTGAAGGTTACACATAAGATTGAATTTTTTAAATGAAGAGAACAGACAACTGAAATATTTTATTTTAGTTCTCTATGGAGACTATTTAACAAACTACGATGGGGAGGAGTGTCAAAAGGAGTTGGCCTTACCTGCTACAACAATTATTCAGGTCAGCACACAAGGAGGAGTGTACTACAATGAGTAACAGTTCAACTGACCTGGGTTCAAACCCAACCCTAACTTTCTACTTGTGTGGACTTTAGAAGTCTAAGCCTCAGTGGTCTTCTGTATAAAATGGACTATCATCTATCATTGAGAGGTAATGAAAGCACATATTTAGAGTAATACTTCATGTATAGTAGATGTTCAATAAATGTTAGCTCTCACTTTCATTATACAGGTTATTGAGCAAATGATCCCCAAAAGCCACATGCCCACCTACTCCTTTCTCTACTGACAAAACAATGTTAAATCAACCCCATTTTTCTAAACCAAATGGAAATCAGAGAATTCTAAATTTCTAGAAACAAAATTGTTTTTAATATAAACTCCTTCAAAATAAACAATAAGACTTCAAGAAGCAGCTTGTCATCCAAAGGAACCACAGTCAAGCCTGCCCACAGGTAATGAACATAAGTGGAAAATTCTTGGATGCTGTGGCAGAGGCCCCAGAACCCAGACAGTAGGCCTGGGAGAAGAGGTGTGCTGAGTGGCAGAATTACAGCTTTAGTAGGTAGCAGAAGTTGTTTCTGGGCATAAAAGACAACAGGCCCACAGTTTTTGTCCTCTGAGTGACCTTGGGTTATCTTCCTGCACAGAAGCTGGCAAGGTCACCAAGCTGAAGTGGTCCACTATGAGAAAAACAAGGGTGGCAGAAAGATGGCATTTCTTCCCTCTTATAGCCTGATCGAGAGGAAATCTTATAGACTACTCTTTAATAGCTTGGATTAGAAGTCAGAAGAAAAGTAATCTTGAAGTCCAAACTGTCCTTTTCAGCCATCCTCACACCTGGTCAGGCGTAGCCCACATATGTGCCATTCTTTCTCCTCCCTCTCCTGGGGCAAACATTGATAATGGATCATAGCATTCTCTCTTGCTCAGTCTAAATGTGCCCCATAACTCTTCTCAACACTGTATTTCAGGTGGGTACTGCCATCCAACCAGCAATAAGTTGGACCCAACTTGCCAGCTCTGACCAGAACTGAATTTTATGAAGAAGACAGAAATACTAAACAACTCTAAATTAAAGAAATTGGGAAACCAAAATCAATTCGTGCCACCACTATTATTCAAACCACAAAGGGCTATATATAGTAAAGACTACTGCTATATGTGGGCTATCTCACTTTATATTTTTATGTTTTCCTGGTTTTACTATCTCCATCTATTTTAAAGTTTCCTCTCCATTTCCAAGCTGTTTCTGATGCAATCCTTTCTCGTAACCTCTTAAACATGGTTGGCCATTCAGTAGCTAGACCTGGACTCTCCATCTAAGAGCAATTCTCCGTTTTAGACTTTTCAACGTTTAATACCCCCTCAGCATCACTATCAGTAGAGCTATGAGTGAGCTCAATCTTTCTCTGGAAGTGGTGATTTAACGTGTGAATTATATGGTTATTAGAATGGGTGTCAAGGAAACAGTGTAATATATGTAATGTGGAGGATGATGGGGCTGGAGGGGCTGAAACCGTCTGGATGATTTCTGGCGCTTTTTTCAATGCTATGTCAATTATTCTTATGACCAATCATTCGAAACTGTCTATTACCTTCTAATAACAATAATAATATTTTTCACTTAATGTTGTACCTTTCACAAGGGGATATCAAAGACCTTCACATACATTCATTAGTACTTTATGAAGTGGGCAGGTATTATATAAATACCAAGTCACATGTACCTGAATAGCAGCCATTAATAGTTCCCTTGACACCACATTCAGGTTAGGGCAGAAACAAAAAAAGACCATATAAATGAAAAGTCAGACCTCATCGTTATTAGGATTTACTGAGCACCCACAGAATGCTAGCAGAGATGAGCTTCATTTTCTTGTCTCTTAGTTGATGGGAAAGGCAGTTGTTTATCTCCTTTTGCTACCTCTCCTCACACAAACACTTCTTCTGGAGACACAGTACCGACCAACGTACAAACAACCTGGGATACTGGATTCTGTCAGCCTCAAAATTCTTAGAATCCCTGGTAAGAGGAGACATCTTGATGGGGAAATATTCTGGCTGTCCTAAAGATAGATGATCCTTATACAAGAATCCCAAGTACATTCAGCCCAATCCTCAGGACAAAAATGGAATGATTGAAATGCACACCAGAGGCTAGGGTGATGGTGGTGGAGATGGACAGTAAGCAGTGTCAGGATATAATATATTTTAGAGGAAGAACTCACAGGAGGAAGAACTTGCCAGTGAATGAGATGTGAGGAATGAGGAAAAAGAAGTATCAAGGACCAGTGGGAGGTCTGAGACTTGAGCAGCTATGTATGTGAAGGTGCCATTTACATAGATGGTGAAGACTGAGGGTGGACAAGGAGGGGACAATTTAGACAAGATATGCAAAGGGAGATGTCAGACTAATAAATATAAATGTGGGTGTCATCAGCATATAGAGGGGGATTGCATGCACGAAGGCTGAGCAAGCTAACCAAGGGGGAAAGTAGAAGTCATCAGCATCATCTAATGTGGAGAGATGAAGAGAAATCATTTCTAACTGCTCAGAAATTTCAAAGTGCTGTTTTCTCAACAGATAGTGTGCCACATTAATATGCAGAACAATGTTTAGTTTCTTTCTTTCTTTTCCTACTTCCAAATTGTGTACCTTCAGGCCAGAAAATAAGAAAATGCCCAGCTCTGAGCCATATACTTTTAATAGCTGTTCTCTTAGAAATACAATGAGAAGGCAAGCTCATTTGGGTGATCTGATTATATTTTTTCCAATGGACCCTCTCTCCTCAATTTCAGTCTGGAGAAGAAGGGATGACTTTATTCATTCAAATATTCAACAAATATTTACTCAGTAGCTACTATGAGCCAGTGTCTGGGTGCTGAGGTTATTCCAGGGAAGAAAACAAACTCTCTGCCCTGACAGAACTTACTTTCTAGTGCAGGGAGGCAAAAAATAAACAACAAACATAATTTTGAAAATTAGATGGTACAATGTCTTAGAAATCAGTAAGATCTATGGAAAAACTAAAACAGAATAATGAGCTCTCAGAGTATGGAGGAGGACTCTGATTTTAAGCAAGGTAGTCAGGGTAGGTCTGATGTGCAAGTGACAATAAAGCAGTGACTTGGAGGTAAGGAGTTAGCTAAGGAGATTAGGGCATAGTGCTCCAAGCAGAAAGAATAGTAAGACTAAGTCTGAAAGAAGCCTGGCATGTCGGAGGAACCATAAGGAGGCCAATGTGACTTAAATAGTCATGCCTATAATGCACTCCCTCCTCAGCACCCACTTGTCCTTCAAAGTCCAACTCAAATTCTATCTCCTCCATAAAGTTCTCCCCAAATCCCACAGGTCACACTAGTCTTCTTCCTCTCTGGACAATCTCAGTGCCTGCAACTAAGGTCACACAGCTTAGCAGTTGTTTTCAAATTTCTTTATTGATTTTGTCTCCCCAACTAAACTTTGAGGCTTTCTGAATTCAGGGGACCATTCTTTGTACCTTTGTGTCATCCATGGCACATGATAAATATACAATATATATGTGACTGATTTATTAACTAAATGAGCAATTCTTTAAAAATTTATATTTGACTTTGAAATGTAGGCACATAAATATGTGTACACATATGCCTAGAATCTTCTTCCATCTAGTACTGACCCCTCTCCAGGACCTGGCTTTGATATCAAAACATTGAAACTAAGATGGACAAGAGGGACAGGAGGGGAAGGAAGCTTCAGGTGATTTGATTTGTCTGAAAGAGGAATGGTTCTGCTTTGGAGAGGGAGATAGAAGACCTTGCCACATCCTCCAACTTTACTAGCTATAAAGCTGATCAGCATTTTGCTCCTTGTGTGCTCAATTGGTTAAGAACTTGTAGAAGTGAAAGGATGATTAATTAGCACCCTCAGACTTCCAACACAATTGAATTCTCCTGATAACAAGGCACCTTAGAGAAGTCTTTAAGATATTTAAACATTCAAACACATTAGCACATCAGTGATAAAGACAGGAAAGATGAATCTACAAATTTTCCAAAAAACGGTGGCAAATCTTATAGCTTTAATGTTTCATGTAGTAAGATTTTCAAAGAGATTCTTCCAACTAAGAAATACTCCAGGGTCTTCATTTTAACAAATGAGAAGTAAAACTATTAAATATATGCATTTTAATGCCAATGAAAAATTTCAAACTGGCATAGTATATCCCCTGCAATGAGGCACTGAGAAACCCAGAGTATCACTTCAGTGGTATTCTTGACAAAATTCACAACTTGAAACAAATCAGAAGGAAGCAATCAGACAAACCCAAACTGGGGGACGGTTTACAAAATAAGGGGCCAGAACTCTTCAAAAATGTCAGGAAATACAAAGAAAGACCAAGGAATGTTGCAGATTAAAAGAGGCTAAAATACATGGCTCTTAAATGCAATATGTGACCCTGGAGTTGGAAAAATAGTTGCCAGAAAGGACACTTTTGAGACAATTGGCAAAATTCAAAAATGGACAGTATATTAGGTAAGAGCTTTGTATCAATGCGAAATTCTCTAGATTTAATGAGTTCGTGATGTTGAAGCACTTAATGTTCTTAAGAAATATTCCCTGTTACCATCATGATCTCTACAATTTACTTTCAAGAAGTAAAAAAATGACATATTATATATTATATATATATATATATATATATCAGATATGCATAGATAGAGCAAATATGAGGAAATAGTAACAATAGGTTGATGTAAATGAATATTTACAATTCATTGTACTACTCTAGGAATTTTTCAGTAGATACAAAATTTTTCAAATTGAAAAAAAGATACTCCCAATAAGATACCATAATTCTTATGTATTCTTCAAACTTTGAGAAAGGATTAAATAAGTCTTGAGGGTGGCATTAGAAATAGAAAATAATTTCGCAGCAAATCCCCCATGTCTCAGTATACTGAGGCCGTAATTTAGGTCACCTCACATGAGAATGTAACTCTCTGAGCTACTGGCTTCCCCATCTGCATGTCAAAAACAGACCTACCCAAGGTGCAGAGTAGGAAGTGTGGCTCATAAACTGGAGTTGCTGTGACTGGTTCCATTTTGGGGCCATTTGCCAGCCCTCCTCACTTTCCATTCCTCCCCCGCCTTGCTTCCCTCCATCTTCTCCATCCCCATTTCAGTCTATCACTGCGTTAAAAACACATCTGTGCCCTCATAACAACATTTTAAAAATCAAAAACTTATCCAACATTCAAACTCAGCTACATCACAGATTTTGTTTCTAAAATATATTCACACTGCCCTAAGGCCTTTGCAATGGAAATAAACATGCATACATCCACTTTACTATGACCTTTTTGTTATACCAGTTTTTTAAATTTCCTTGAAAAGGGTCCAAGAGAGACATGCCTTATATCAAATAATGTTAAGGTGAGGTTTCAATGTATAATTATGACCATTTCACATAATTCATTGCCATCATAAATTTTGGGTAATTGGCTAATTCTATTTTGGTCACACAGCCACAACACCTTCATTTCCTCTTCATCAGCACATTCGCAAGGCAATGTAACACTTATGAACCCTCAGTATGTATCAGGCACTATGCTCCATAAACATCTTGTTGGATACTCACTACATTATCAGGTATATGGTATTATCTCTATTTTACAGACGAGAAAATTAAGGCTCAAATGGTTAAATTACTTGCCCAAGGACACATATAATTTGTTAACAGCAGAGCCAGAACCTGAGCCCAGATATACCTGACTCCATAGTCCAGATCTTAACACTACATACCTTCACCCATTGTCTGCAAAGCACCATCCTGGATTTATCAGACCAACACAAAGCCATGGGGAGACTCCAGCATCTTCAGAAAATTCAAGGACACACCAATAGGAAAACAAGAACATTTTCTACCATAGGAAGAATGAAAGACTCCTGTTAAACCCTTACTCTTTTGCTTGAATTGTTTGAACTTCACACTTGGGGGGTAGGGAGCCAATATATTTTGTTGCCATTTGTTCTCTTCTTGAAATTTTCTTGGACAATTTAGGATGGTCTTTTGAAAGTGAACCAAGTTCTGCCACCCATCTAAAACTTCAAAATGCCTGTTTTGTACAGATTGCACCAAAAGCTTCATGACATAACTCACACATAAAAAGTACAATACTGAATATGAAAATCTGAAATAACACACTGCATAAGTAATGGCAGTAAAAAGCCAATGATATTTTAAAGATATTTTAAAGATTTAGTATTTATCATTGTAACAGAGCTTTTATGCCTGATGTGATATGAAGCTATGAGCTCACTTCTGAATCAATGCTATTTTATTGCTTGCTGTTATATTTATGGAATGTTACTGTGAACAAAGAAGAGCAGGCCAAGTCTATTCCCAACATAACCTATAAATAATGTAAGTAAATAAACTAAGCAAATCTTCATGAACCAATGCATTATTTACTATTCCTTGTTGCTGAGATCTGAGTTTAAATTTTGGTTACATGTTAATGTAAAATCTTAGCCATTTCTAGGTTTCCCTGAGAGTCAAATCCTAAAGCTTAATTCAGAATTAACCTTGCATGCCTTCCCAATTCTGTAACTAAAAGCCACACTCTTTTCCAGAGGCAGAAACCAGGAACTAGACTCTAGAAGCAACATCTCCATCATAGGCCAGTGATCTAGAATTATCCCAAGAAAGTCTACGTCAGCAACATAGTGTAACTAACCCAAGCGGGTGTTCTGTAGTCTTTGGCCAGTTGAATTTTTTCATGACAAAAATCACTAGGACTTTATCTCACTGATCAAGGCTATTTTAACTTCCATATATTATACTTCGAGTGGTAGTCACTCAAATTTTCTTCAAGTTTTAGAGTATTTTTAATGATTCAGTCTTTCATTCAAACAATATTAATTGATTCTTACCATGGTGTCAAGCACTGTTCACATTAGGATATCACAGTGAACTCGATAGATAAGGATCTTTTTATAGAGATCACAGGTGTGGGAAAGTAGAGAATTAGACAGCAAAAAAGTAAATGAATAAACAAGATAATTTCAGTAGTAATGAAGGAAACAAATGAGAGTACTATGATGGAAAATGATGGGGTCACTTTAGAAAGGGAGTTTAGAAAATCTATTTATAAGGGAGTAACATTTGAACTGAAGCACCCTAAAGACAGACAAGCATCTTTTATCAGATTTTCTCCTTCCTCTTTCTCCTTCCTCCTTCTTTTTGTCCTTTTAGTACCAGCTGAGGGCCACTGATATATGAGGAAGGGGCAGTATGAGCTCTAGTGAGAAAACATTCCAAAGTGAGCTTAGGTGGAGACCTCTTGGAAAAGGAGGTGAGGATAATGTTAGACAAGTGCCAACGGATGGACACCCATCCCTCACAGAGAGCAGTGACTCAGAATGATGCCTGGGAACATAAATGCAGGGGTGGGTACCAGGAGATCACAACAAAAGCAGCGGTGAAATAACAGAGTTACAAACAAACCAAAGATGAGTGCAGCCATAAGCAGCTTGGGTAGACGCAAGAGGAAGGGGCTGGAGTAGAAGCTGAAGAGACACTACTGATCTGAAGGCAAGATGTCCTGACCTAGAGGCCAACCAGATTTCACCACCACCTTCATTCATCCTTATGTGATCCCTACTTGGGATCATTCATAGCAGAAGTGGTCTCACTTACAGCCCCAGGACGCTGGGAGTCTTACTTTTATGAGAGGGTTGTCCTCATCACTAGCCATACTTAAAAGGTTCTACAGCTTTGCTCCTGATGGACTTCATCATGTGAAATAAAAGGCCAGAAAAGATCTCCCAAGTTTTCCTAATCAATACCCTGCCTCTAGACAGAATAAATGAACAAACTACCCAGGACAGAGATTAAAAGCTTCATGAGATGACTAGGCCCTAAGCAAATTTGTGAACGGGGTGAAAATTGTTTTTCTACCTATAATTACAGCATCGCGCTCTGTGTGAGGTTACTGGGTCTTATTTTCCTCATGCCAAACTTTTATTTCAAGTTTCTATACCTGTTCTATTAGGCTGCTCATTCAGTAAAATATCAAGTGGAAAAGACTATATTAAATGAACTCATTCTAAGTAGTCAAGAACTCAAAACAGTTTAATGTTAATCAATTATAACCCTTACTAAATATTTACCCATAGAATGGAAATGGGATGGAGGAGAAAGAACAGTTGCCATCTAGCAAGGACACTAAAGAGGCCAATTAAAGGAAGGTCAGGTAAGAATGGCAGAAGAAATTTATTTTTAAAAACTTTTCATTGACATATATAAGAAAAGTATATTTACCATAAGTATATAAGTCAATGAAATTTTCAAAAACTGAACACACTTATGTACTCAGCACTTAGATCAAGAAATTCAGTGTGACCGGCATCCCTTCAAGCTCCTTCCTGTCATTCCTGGCCTCAGGGGCAACCGCTTTCTTGACTTCTAAGACAATTGATGAGTTTTGCCTGTTTTTGAACTTTATGTAAATGAATCATAGAGTGTACTCTTTTGTGACTTGTGCTTAAGACTATTTGTGAGATATTTTTTCATAATGTTGCATGTATTTACAATATTTGTTCTCATTGCTATATAGTGTAAGAAGTCATCTTGTAAATATCAATATTTGACTCTTAGGACTGAATTCCAAGCATGCTTAAAGAGGAAAAACATAAACTCATCCCCAAAGTAAATTTTAATTTTTGGCTGAAATCATTTTTATTTTGTTCATCGAGTACTGAGCTCATAATGCATTCTTTTACACTTTCTTATTTAATTTGAAATTTACATCTGAGCTACTCTTAACATCAGGATACAGACAGATGGGTTCAAGTTGCAGCCCTTTCCCACTACCAAAGGAATGAAGCTAAGCTGTTCTCTTGCTCCAATTTTACTTCTGCTCTCACAAGAAGATACACCAAGAACAGCTGCCAGCAACCTATCCTCTGGGATACTCATCCAGCTCAGCCAGTCAGTCAATTGTTGGCATTTGTTCACAGCTGCAAACATTAGAAATTGCTTGTGATCATGATCAAGGCAATCCTAAGCCTTGCAAACACATACACAAAAAGGCCTGGGCTACTGTGATTTCTAATTCCTGGGTGAGTACTTTGTCCATTTTGTCAGCTTGCCTCTCACCTGACGACAGACACCTGGGGGACAGTGGCATTGGATCAAGAGGCTCCCAGTTCCCACTGGACTACAAACCATCTCTAATTTTTACTGGGATGGTAGTAAAATGTAAAACAAGACAGGCATAAGTTGGCATAAGTTTGACTTTAGGTGTCACAGCAGGTCTAGCAGGAAACGGTCATGGCCAGCCTATGAAAATTTCTATTTACTCAGTATCTCGAAAACTGAAGAGTTCAAATGCAGAACGTTTACAGGGCTATATGATACTTCTGGCTTATTACCATAGCCTGTAAAATCCTCAAAGGTCTTCTAAATTGGTGGGAGAGATAAATATTTCCATTTGGAAGAGGCTTAGTGCCCTTTGCCTGTATCGAGAGACAGTGTGGGGCAACGGAAAGAACACCATATTCTAAGGCAGATGTGAGAGTAGGAGCCTAGCATGACAGGCTATGAGACCAATGTCCTTTAAGAACTTCACAGGCCATAGACCTCTCTTTTGGAGGCTGACTCACATCATTTCTCCACCAAAGGGCTTTTTAGTCTAACTTTTATAAAGTGTTTTTATTGTCCAATGGAATTTTTTTAGAACATTAGTAATTTAAGACTGAAGGGAAGTACTTAATATTTGAGGATCTGGTCTTTTAGGACTCTTTGGAAAGTCTTACTTTCTGGAGTACATCTGGAAAAATATTATCTAAATAGAGGAGAATTGGCCATTCTCAATAAGCTGATTTCTATTCTTGGGGAAAAAAAATAAAACTTAGGCATAGGCAAGAAATAATGCCAATCAGATAAGGCAACTTATGTCCACTATCTCATTTGGTCATTTTAACATTTTTCATAAGTTTTTTTATTTTGAAAGGAACATGTGTTCATTGTAACAAGTGATGCAATCTAACAACACATAAAGAAAAAATTATGCATTGCCATCTTTATTTCCTTCTATTATCACCTTTTTCCCAGAGGGGAAAAAAAAAATGTTAAGAGCCAGCTGTACACTTTCGAATCTTTTTCTATATATATATATATATAATATAGATATAAAAACCAAATCATACTCTTTACATACTTTTGGAGCTTGCTATTCTCCCTTTAATTACATGATGGCCATCCCTCCAACCCAACAAATAGAGGTATAATTCATTCTTTTAAAGAACTCCATAAAAGTCCAATATATGGATCTTCTTATTCAATAGTTCTATTGATAGAAAGTGAAGTTGTTTCCAGTTTTCTTGTTTATTTGTCAATAAAAGCAATGTGTAATAAATATCAGTAAACATGTCCTTATATACTGGAGCTTTATTTCCATTAGCTAGAATCCCATTCATGTTGCAAGGTCAGAACTTTAGTACATTATTCATTTAAATAGATATTGACATACTACTTTCTTTAATCCATCTGAAATTTTTTCATGACAAGGTAGGGATTATAAATTTTGGTTTTTTTTTCACATGTGTAGTCAATTTTTCCAGCATCGTTTATTAAATAAACCACCCCCTTTAATAGATTGCAATGCAACTTTTGATATATGATAAAATCTCATAAACACCTGGGATTTTTTCTGAAGTTTCTACTCTATTTCACTCATCTACTTATCTGATTTGATGCCAATACTTAACAAATTTGATTAAAGTGGCTCTAAAGGTAATTTTACTCTCTAGTAAGATAAGTCTGTCTAATCATTCTTCTTTTGCATAAATTTCTTCACTATTTTAAGATACCTATTCTTCCATCTGAACTATATTAAAAAAAAATACCACTAATGAAATTATAAATATGTGTTTATTAATTTTGAAAGAACTAAAAATTTCACAGTTTAAGTCTTCCATTCAAGTAGCTGTACATCACTCTATTTATTCAATAATATTTTTGGTTTTTTATTTTTAGGATGTACAAATCTTGCAAAATTATTCCTATGTATTTTAAATTTTTGTTGATATTATAAATGAGACTTTTTAAAAAGTCTATTTCTAGCTGACAATAGTAAAAAGAAAAGTTGCCGATTTTGTATTTTGACCAAATATTCAAACAACTTATCAAAAGCTCTTATCGAATCTAATTTTTTTAGTCTCATGGGTTTGCTAAGTATTCAGTCGTGTTATAGCCAAATACAGCAATTGTATCTCTTCTAATATTTACACCTATTATTTACTTTTCTCATCTTATTAGCTAGTACTTTTAAATCAATATAAATAATTGTGGTCATAGAGAAAAGTCGTATTTTGTTCCCGATTTTAAACAAAATAAGTCCATCATTGAACTAATTATATTTGCTAAAAGAATTTGATAATCTTTTCATGTGTAAGTAAATTTCTCTATATTCCTATTTTGCTTATAGTTTTATCAAGAATGGCTGTTTAATTTTATAATATTATATTATAATAGCTAATGATTTAATCCCATGGTTTTCTCCTCTTTTAGTTTGTTGATGTAAAGAACATTCAGGTAGATTTTCTGATATTAAATCACCTTTACATTACAGAAATAAATCCTACTTAGTCATGGTGTGTTATTCATTTTATACAGGGCTAGATTCAGTTATCTAATGTTTTAACTAGACATTTTACATCCACATTTGTAAATGAAATCTATATATAATTATCAGATTACATTCGCTTTGTAAAATAAAGAACTGTCCATTTTTTCCCTATGACCTAAAGTTACTTAAATAACAAAATTTTTAATTTTACTTTATAGTAATTTAGAAAGATATTACTAGATAGTAATAGAAAAGGTATTGTTATATGACTCTTAAATATGACAAGGAGTAGTTGTTTAAAAATGTATGTAAGTTGACTAAAGTCAAGCAACCAATAAGGGACAAAGCTGGGAATGGAACACTAGGCTTCTGTTTCCAGGCCTGGATCTTAGTCTACCATGTATCATCTCATCTCTCCAGGTGTGAAACTGGAATCCAGACCTACACAAATATGAGCAGAATTCCCATAGCAGGAGAAAAAAAAAAAAAGCCACCTTTTGGAGAAAACTCAATAGAGCAGTCATAAGCCTTGGAAAAAAGAGCTGTGAACTGCTGGAAACCACAACCATAAAATAATCATCTTGCTCTTTGGTCCTTTGAAATGGTATTGCCCAGATGGAAAAAATGGACCATTAACAGTGATTCAAAATGGCAGATTCACAAGGGACAACTGAGTAGAGTTGTATATAGTTGTGTAAAGTAATGATAATTCACATACACATATTCCTTTATAATTTACAGAGAGTAAGTTTAGAGAGATTAAATCATTTGTCAAAAATTATAGTCTAGAGAAGTTGAAGAGGGTAAAGGAGGTCAAATATATGACAGAAGGAGACTAAACTTTGGGTAGTGAGCATATAATGCAATATACAGATAATATATTATAGAATTATATATATGTCACCTGAATAAATTTAATTGTAAGGAAGATTATGCTGACCCTCATCGGAATCCAAACAAGATGGCAGAATAGGTAAATGCTGAGCTCACCTCCTCCCATGACCATATTAAAATTACAACTAAATTATAGAACAATCAACTTGGAGAACCATCTGAACACTAGCTAAACAGAAGTCTTATAACACAGGATATAAAAAGAAGCCGATTGAGACTGGTAGGACAGACAGAGCGAAAAATGGGATGGCCTCATAGCTGTGTGTGGTGGTTGAGAATTGAGAGGAATATCTCAGTCCCCCCTGAGAAATGATGGGGATTGCATTAAATCCATATAATGCTTTAGGTAATATGGTCATTTTAACTATGTTGATTCTTTCAGTCCAAGAACACAGAATATCTTTCCATTTCTTTGTATCTTTTTCTATTTCTTTTAATAACATCTTGTAGTTTTCACTATATAGGTCCTTTATATGTTTTGTTAAATTTATTCCTAGGTACTTTATTCTTTTTGTTGCAATTGCAAAAGGAATTATTTTTTCCACTTCTTTTTCTGACACTTCATTAGTAGAGTATAGAAACGCTATGAATTTTTGAACATTAATTTTGTATCCAGAGACTTTACTGTATTTGCTTATTGTTTCTAGTACTGTTGTTGTGGAGTCTTTAGGGTTTTCTATATAGAGAATCATGTCATCCACAAATAATGACAGTTTGACTTCTTTGTTTCCTATTTGGATGCCTTTTAAATCTTTCTCTTGTCTGATTGCACTTGCTAGGATCTCCAATGTTATATTGAAAAACAGTGGTGATAGTAGACAGCTTGCCTTGTTCCTGATCTTAGAGGGAAGGTTTTTAGTTTTTCACCATTAAGTATAATGTTGATTGAAGGTATGTCGTAGATGGCCTTTATTATGTTAAGGTACTTTCCTTCTATACTGATTTTTTGTTAAGTGTTTTGATCATAAATGGGTGCTGTATCTTGTCAAAAGCTTTTTCTTCATCTATTGATATGATCATATGATTCTTATTTTTTGATTTGTTTATGTGGTGTCTCACATTAATCGATTTGCATATGTTAAACCATCCCTTTGCCCCTGTAATGAAGCCCACTTGATCATGGTGTATAATCTTTTTAATATGTATCAACATTTACTTTTAATGTAAACATATTAAATGCTCCAATCAAAAGACATAAGATGAATGAATGAAGAAGAAAATAAGACACTTACATATGCTGCCCACGAGAAACTCACTTTGGATTGAATGACACACGAACTGAAAGTAAAGCAATGGAAAAACATGTTTCGTGAAAAAGAAATGAAAGGCGAAAAAAGCTGGGGTAGCAATATTTCTACTAGACAAAATAGACTAGACTTTAGAGCAAAGGTTTTAACAAGAAACAAAAGACGTAGTAATCCCACTTCTGGATATTTATCCAAAGAAACCCAAAACACTACTTCGAAGGAACATGTGCATCCATCTGTTCATTGAAGCATTATTTACAATAGCCAAGATATGGAGGCCACCTAGGTGTCCATCAATAGATGAATGGATAAAGAAGAGGCAGTACATATACACAATAGAATATTACTCAGCCATAAAAAGGAATAAAATTTTGCCATTTCCAATAACATGGATGGACATAAAGGGTATTGTGCTGGTCGGAGTAAGTCAGACAGAGAAAGATAAATGCCATACGAATTCACTTATGTGTGGAATTTAAAGAACAAATGAACAAACAAAACAGAAACAAATTCATAGATACAGAGAACATTTTGATGGTTGCCAAATGGGAGTGGGGAGAGGAGTAGGTGAAAACAGGGAAGAGATTAAGAAGTACAAATTCATAGGTACAAAATAGTCATGGGGATGTAAAGTATAGCATGAGAAATATAGTCAATGATATTGTAATGGTGCCAAATGGGTACCTGATTTATCAGCGTGGTCACTTCATAAGTTATATAAATGTCTCATCACTATGTTATACATCTGAAAGTAACATAATATTGTATGTCAATTAGAATTGAAAAGTAAAAAGATTTTAAAAACATCGAAGAAAGAAATTGAAGAAGATACAAATAAATGGAAGCATATGCCATCCTCATGGATAGGAAGAATTAACATTGTTAAAATGTCTACACTGTCCAAAGCAATCTATAGATTAAATGCAATCCCTATCACAATACCATTGGCATTTTTCACAGAACAAATAATCCAAAATTTATATAGAACCTCGAAAGACTGTGAATAGCCATACCAATCTTGAGAAAAAAAGAACACAGTTGGAGGTTGTGCTACCTGATATCAAACTATACTACAAGGCTATAGTAATCAAAACAGCATGGTACTGGCATAAAAACAGAAACATAGACCAATGGAACAGAATAGAAAATTCAGATATGGTTAATTAATCTGTGACAAAGGAGACATGAATATACAATAGGGTAAAGACAGTCTATTCAATAAATGGTGTTGGGAAAACTGGACAGATATATAAAAAACAAACACACTGGACAACCTTCTTACACTACATACAAGAATAAACTCAAAATGGATTAAAGACTTCAGTGCAAGACTCGAAACCATAAAACTCCGAGAAGAAAACCTAGGCAGTAAACTCTCTGACATTGCTCTTGGTAATATTTTTTCTGATATACCAATTTGGGCAAGAAAAACAAAAGGAAAAATAAACAAATGAGACTACATCAAACTAAGAAGTTTTGCACAGCAAAGGAAACCATCAACAAAACGAAGACAACCTGTCTACGGCCATGCCACCCTGAACAAGCCTGATCTCCTCTGATCTCGGAAGCTAAGCAGGGTCAGGCCTGGTTAGTACTTGAATGGGAGACCACCTAGGAAGACCAGGTGCTATAGGCATTAAAAAAAAAAAAAGGAAGACAACCTACTGAATGGGAGAAGATATTCACCAATGATACATCTGATAAGGGGTTAATATCCAAAATTTATAAAGAACCCATAGAATGCAACACCAAGAAAAACAAACAATCCAATTTAAAAATGGGCAAAGGCCCTGCATAGACATTTCTCCAAAGAAGATATATAGATGTCCAAAAGACAAATGAAAAGATGTTCAATGTTACTAATCATCAGAGAAATGCAAACCATAATAAGCTATCACCTCACATACGTCAAAATGGCTTATCAATAAATCAACAAACGAGTGTTGGCGAGGATATGGAGAAAAGGGAATCTTCGTACACTACTAATGGAATTTAAAATTGGTGTGGCCACTATGAAAAACAGTATGGAGTTTCCTCAGAAAATTAAAATAGAACTATCTTATGACCAAGCAATTTTACTTCTGGCTATTAATCCAAAGAAATCTAAAATACTAATTCAAAAACTTATATGCACCCATATGTTCACTGCAGCGCTATTTATAACAGCAAAGATATGAAAGCAACCTAAGTGCATATCAATAGATGATTGGATAAAGAAGATATGGTGTAAATATACAATGGAATGTTACTCAGCCATAAAAAAAAAAAAAATGAAATCTTACTTTTGGGACAACATGGATGGACCTAGAGAGTATTATGCTAAGTGAACTACATCAGACAGAGAAAGATAAATACCATTTGACCTCACTTACACATGGAATCTAAAGAACAAAATAAATGAACAAACAAAACAGAAACAGGTTCATAGATACAGAGAGCAAACTGATGGTTGCCAGATGGAAGAGGGGTTGGGGGCTGAGTGAAAAAGGTGAAAAGATTAAGAGGTACAAGTTAGTGGTTGCAGAATAGTCAAGGGGATGTAAAATATAGCATAAGGAATATAGTCAATAATATTGTAATAACTATGAATGGTGCAGATACTAGACTAATTGGGGGGATCAGTTCATAAATTATATAAATCTCTAACCACTATGCTGTACACCTGAAACTAATACAAAATAATACTGAATATCAACTGTAATTGAAAAATAAAAATAAAAAATAACACCCCATAACTCCATAAATCATACTTCTTGTATGTTTCCTGCATAGCATTTATCACTCTTATTGCAATTATTTTACTTATTTATGCTATGTGTTCTTCACATATCTACCCCCCTCTCCAACTACAATGGAAGTAGTATAAGATCAGAGGCCATATTGTATTATTGTTCCATCCACAGGCCTGAACGCAGTAAAAAGACACTGAAAATATATACGTTATGTGATTGAAAAAATAAATACCATTCACCACTTGTACCTAAAGTGGTCCCTGCTTGAATTTTAGTTAGAAAAGACACCAGCTTCCCATCCCAGATATGGTGGTCCCACTGCACACAGGTTTAGAAACAACACTTTTTGCTTCTGCCTCTCTAAATACAAAGTGTGCTACACACCCAAGTTGAGCTCTCTGTATCAATTTTACACAATTACCTTACTTGACAATAACATTCTTTTTGGAAGCAAATCAATGTGAACTCTCAATATCCCAAATTAGATCAAGCACACAACTTAAAATGAGTTGGCAATTAATTACTCACCACCACTTGCCTAAGGTTGAAACCACCAGATTTCATTTCTCACTGTGCTGATGTACTGAAAGGCACTATCTGTCAGGAGACCGCCTTTGTATTTTTTTCTTTTTCCTCCATTGTTTCATTGAATTAACCAAAGCAATATTAAATAGGTTGCTAAATATAGATATTAGCTCATTTGTAGCTAATTATTATAGGTAAACAGTGCAGTAAATGAAGCACCCTACACCCACCCCACCCTCCCCAGCCTTTCTTCCTTTTTTTTTTTTTTTTGTGATGCTTTTGTGAGGTTCTCCAGGTAAATCCTATGCATAATGTAAGAGTGGCAATGTTGTTTGCATAATAAGCTATTTTCTACCACAGAAGCAGAAACATTTTATCGCTATAGAGAAAGCTCAAATTATGAATACATTTTCATATAAGTTGATTTATGTGAAAATTACAAATAAATGCAGAGTCGAGCTGCAAGTGAATTGTTTGTTCCCAGTTCAAGGAATGGTGTTATATGAAATTAAAAAAGAAAACAACCCCACCACATCCTGCTAAGAGAAATATTTTTAATGTTATTCAGACTGAAGCACATACCATATGATCCAAGAAGAAAAGCCTTACCTGGTCTGGCAGTGGGACCTGAGGTTGCAAAAGCTAGGAAAAATTCGTCCCCTGATTTTCGAAGCCATCTAATCATGGATAATACATATTAGATGTACTATCCATGATATATGTATTTTTACTTGCACTTGGACTGCAAAGATTCTCAGAAAACTCCATAACTACTTCTTTCAATAGTCAAAGGAATTTGAAAGAATAAATGGAAGTCTACGATCACTTCTTCACAAGTAGAAGCTAAATGTGTTTGAAGACAAAAATGATTTTGTGTAAGACCCAAAGCTTCTCAGTCGCCTGTAGGGCTCTCAAAGTGGGATACACATTTCTAATTCCAGGCAGAACCATTGGGGGTGGAGAACTTATCTTACCAGAAGTCCCTCTATTACACCATCACATTGTTTGACCCCCAGATAGTTGACCTATAACAAGGATATGAAGTTGGCAGCAAAGCTTTGGCTAACGTCTAAGATATAAAGAAAGCAGATTTTATGGAAAGGAGATAGCAGCATGGCACCTTGGACAAGTCTACACAGTAAGAAAATGTAAACTGTTTAGTAATTCAGACAATATATGTATGTACTTTTCCTAGCTTTTAAACTTGCCTAGGTACTTACCTAGATTATCCTCATCATGGTCCATGGTCACAGAATACACCCCATCGTGGCTGTTGCCCCAGACTTTGGCCCACTTATGCTTTAATTACTGCTTGATAATCCCTTACCATTCAATTTCTTGGCTCTGATAATCTGACATTTGCTCCCCTTCACACCTCCTAAGAGGCTTACTGGACTTTTGTGTCATATTCAGCTATTAGCTCTGCGTGCTCCCCAGAATCGGATGATGCTCAAAGCCACTCTCTCTCCCACTTGGGGAGACCAATCTTACTCAGTAGCAGAGATAGCTAATCTAAACAGTAGTCTCAAATTTTTCATCTTTACTGGCTATTTGTTGTCAAATCACTGGCCTGTTGAGAGATGTTGTGTATGTAGATGTGACTTTTTGCAAGCCCTTTCAGTCATCTCTAAACTATCAATATTTTTTTTAATAAGTGCCTTTGAGTTGAAGCATAGACAGGAAACACATAACTTGACCAGCCTTCTTAGATCAAAGACTGGAGCCAGTCCCTTCACTGTGACCCAGATGCAGGTATTAACTAGCCACCCAAGGATCTCTTCCATATTCTTTTTGCCTTTATTTCTTATTTGCATTTCTTCAGTTGTGCTTTCTCCCCAATACTGTGCTGGAAGTCTGTGTAAGATGTGAAAGTAAACAATGTTGGGAAAAACGGTCTTAATTATATTGCCTTGGATTTTCACATTCAATATGTTGACGGACTGGGAGGAAATACTGGGAGGAAATACCACTTGAATTTTAGTCTAGCAACAAACTGTGTACTTGAGGCTTAGAAGTCAGAAGCCTCAAGCAGACAATCTGCCTACATCTCTCCCTCTTCTATTATTCTGATTCTATCAATGTAAATTGGCCAAAAATAAGCAGTATTTCTCTTTAAATTGTATAAAAAAGGTCACTCTAACAAACACTATCACATAGTTTGTGTCCCTTGCTAATCAGAAAGATAAAAGGAAAAAGGTCTTTAAAGGACAAACACTGCATGAGTCCACTTATATGAGATACCTGGAGTAGTCAAATCCATAAATACAGAAAGTACAATGGTGTTTTCCAGGAACTGGGAGGAGGAGAAAACAGGGACCTGTTTAACGGGTACAGAGTTTCAGTTTTACAAGATGAAAAGAATTCTGTGGATGGATGATGGTGATGGTAGCAGAACAACATGAATGTACTTAATGCCACTGAGCTGTACACTCTAAATGATTAAGATGGTAAATTTTATGTTATGCATATTTTATCACAAAAACAATAATAATAAAAGATATTTATTAGGCCACATTTTAAAAAATATATCAGATTTTCAAATTTTAATAGAACAACTATTGAGTTACTGATTTAATACCTACCATTGCCTTGTACTCTATTAGATCCTGGGGATAGAGTATTTATTATAAGAGACATATGCTCTATTCCCATGAAGGTGAGAGCTAGTAGGGAGAGAAAGATATTTTTAAAATTACGATTTGATGACGCCTTCAGAAAAAAAGCGAAAGCTGTCCCAGACCATTTAGTAGACATCATCCTTCTAATCTGGTCTGCAGGATTAGGAAATGCTTTCCCAAGGAAAGGGTGTTTGAGCTGAAACCTGAGAGATGAAGAAGGGTTCACTAAGAAAAAAGCTTCTGAGCAATGCTTACTCCCACACTTCTCAATGTACAATCTCCCCACTAAGGACTCTTGGATTCTCTGTATTTCAGTAATACTTGTCACCTAGTAGTTTTCTGGACACAATACTCTCATCAAAAACAAACTATCTTTCTCTTAGTTTAGTCTCAAATACCAAATGAGAGTGCAATCTAGACACTAGGCCAAGGTCAGTGATAAAAGAGATGGTATTTTAATCTCCTCCTTCATCTTCCCTTGCCAAAGCTCTCACAGGCATACACTGACTAACAAAATTCTCTAAGGGCCATTGAGGTTCTTTATAAAGGAAGAAATTCTAAAAAGGCAAAATGGTTGGCTAAAGTTTGTCATTAATAGCTCAATGGTACGTTACATATTTTAGTTCGTTTCTATATTCTCATGTCTACCAATCATCTGGCTGACCTTAGACTTAAAGCAATTTTCCAGCATCCTTGATATCTGTATTCTTCCAGAAAATGGCACAAGTTTGGAAGCAGTATCCCCATACTCTTCCCCACTTCAACACACACACACACACACACACACACACACACACACACACACACACACAATTTTTCATCTCCATTAGATTATAAACATCACAAAGCCAGGTCCCAGGTCTATTTTATTCCTTAATGAATACTCTCAGTAGTTTCTACAATATCATAGGTGCTCGATAAATATTTTTTTAACAGAATCCTCCTCTTGATCCTAACTTTTGAAATCCCTGTCACTTATAGTTTGATAGAGACCCTGTCACATATAGATGTTAACTAGCAAGGCTTTGGGAGTCAGGTTTAAGTTCTGGCTCTACCATTTACTAACAATATGAATTTAGGCCAGTTAACACTCCAAACATCAGTGTCCAAATCTGTGAAATGGGAATAACTATATATTTCTCAGTGATGTTAAAGGATGGAAGTAGATGATATACAAGTGTGACACATAAAAACACTGTAAGGAGCACAGGTTTGTATTTCCTCTTTACAAAGGAAGACAGCATGGCCCACTAAAGGGAAATAACTTCACCAAGTGTGTAATTTCATCAGCTTCATATGCTTGATTTTAAGGAAAGTAAAAGGGGTAAATAGTGGAATTATTGAGACTGGGGCTTAATCCTGGTTTATTAGATCAACACAATGCCTTGCAGCTCTGAGAAGAATCTAAAATTGAAGTTATATAGGATAATATGAAATAAACCCAACAATGCTTCTCAAACTTTCATACGTACATGAAGCACCTGGGGATTTTGTTAAAATGCAGATTTGGATTCACTGGGGTGGGGACTGAGATTCTACATTTCTAACAAGCTCTCAGGTGCTCCCCAGCCTCCTGCTGTCTGCAGACCATACTTTGAGTGGCAAGGGTTTAAATCACTATGCAAAACATTTGGTTTTCTCACTCCAAGGGCCATACCATTATAATGATAACATAGAACCATCTCATTTCTGTGCTCCATGCAATGATTTCTTCCAAGTACTGTGATTTTCTCTCAGTGTTTTTTAAATGCCACAAAATCATACTTTGACCTTGATAATGATCATGATAAAGACCCCCAAGCTCCTGCTAGGCGATATCTTTAAGCTTAGCGCCATATTGTTTGTAGTTGCCTTAGCTTTTCTCCTCTTTAATCTGCTGTCAAGTCAGCGAACCAGATTCACATCAAAGTCAATTTGAATTCATTTTGTACAATTTCAACAGATACTATTTCAAAGGGCTCTGCTAACTTCAAAAATAATATTCATTACCTGGTCGTTGAAGGAAACTGCTCTCAGGATATTATATGCTGCCATCCCCTAATTTGGTAATTCTATCAGGAAAAGCAATTAAGTTTGTCTGACATGACTTGTTTTTATAAATCCATGATGCTTACTGCTCTTAATTTAATTCTCCTCTTACCACTTATAATTTCATTCTCATCTGACAGTTCATATTTTCTCTCTGAACAATTTTCCTCCCGTTATATTGCTAATCACAGAAAACTCAGTGAATAACGTCAGCCTTTGGGTAAGAAGGAGACTTGAAAATGATGGGAAGTACATAGGTTTCCCTCAGAAAGGGCAGGAATATTGTTCCTATGATTCCCGCAACCCCTAAAGAAGTGCTTGGCACACAGATGTGCTCAGTAAATACTCGCTCTCAGCCACCATGCCAGGCACTGCAAAGGCAAAGAAGACTCTGACCCAGGAGTTTCACAAGACTCAGGAGGCAGACATTTAAAAAGAAATAATTACAAAGCATTCTGGGACAAAAACTGGTATTATGACAGGATTTCCAGTGAACACTGGATCTTACAATTTTATTTTAAATGGTGGGAAAATGTCTAACTAAAAAGCTGTCAGCAGTTTCTGACTTATTGATTAGAGACTTTAATTGCCTATGACGATGTGTGAGTTATAGTAGCACAAATGAGAGGATGGTCAACCATCCTGGAAAATGGAGGTCAGGGAAGATAACAGGTAAAAGAAGTCACTTGGTAAGTCTCCAAGGATGAGCTGTGGTTGGAGGACAAGGAGGTAAGAACACGTTTTATACATAGGGAGGATTGTGTGCAAAGCCACAAATTTGTGCAACTATATTGTACATTTAGGGAACTATAGGCATTTGCTCTTGCTGAAACACAGGGCTCAGTGGAGAAGCAGCCAAAGGTGGATTCAACTTTGGCCAGGCGCCAGATCCTGGAGATTCATGTGAAGTGAGCTTAGAGACTTAACCAATGGGCAATAGGGAGCCACTAAAGGGTTTCTGAGCAAGGGAGTGAGATGATAAGATGTGTGCTATGAGAAAAATGAATAATGATTGAAAAAAGTTAAAGGATGCATTGGATGAGGAAAAGACTAGAAGCAGAACAGGGGAACAATTGCAACATTCTAGCTGAATGGTAATAAGAGTTTGAACTATTGCTAACAAGATCAGCTACCATGTATGCCAGGCACTAAGCCAACACTTTGCAAACATATTGAATGGAGTTAAAAATGATGGGTATGGGAGAAAGACCATGCAGATGAAAGCGCACCAAATCAGAAATGGAAAACACCAATGTTTAAAAGATAGACAAAGAATAAGGAAAGGGGAAAGAGACTTAGAAGGAATGTTAGAGACGTAGGATAAGAACCAGAGAGGACGATGTCAAGACAGCAAAAGGGGAAGAACGTTCAAAAAGAACAAGCAGTCAACATTGTCAAGGGCTGCTCAAGATACATTCATTAAATTTATTTTAGAAAGAAAAGCATCATTTCTTCATTCAACACGTGGGGTCACCTTTCACACTGCTATAATCCATACCAAAATCTCTCTTGCCCATCAGAATATGGAAATAGGATTGATGAAAAAGCACCCTCTAAAACTGAAGGTAGAAAAGATCAACATCTGGCATTTGAAACTAGCCATCTCTCACAAGTAACTCATCCTAAGATGATCCAGCAATGTGCTGACTAGGAGGGTATTGAAGTACCATAAAAATATAAAGGAAACTACCACCTACTATATTGTATTATGACTTGCCTAGCATCAAGGAATGTCAGAGAATTGAATGGGAGCACTGTGCTTTTCATAAATAATAAAAATGGGTATTGGAGAACAAATGGCCAAAAAGCACATGAAAAGATATTCAACATAACTAACCTTTGGGAAATTCAAGTCAAAACCACAATGAGATACCACTTCACAGTCATTAGGAAGGCTGTTATTAAAATGACAGAAACAACCAGGTGAATGAATTTCATGCCAGAGAATTATATATTTAAAAATGGTTAAAATGGTAAATTTTATGTTATGCAAAGAAAAAGGAGTCTGTTTTCTTTTAAGATTGCCCAAGAGAACAAACAAATAGAGACTCATGGACATGGACAATGGACCAGTGGTTACCAGAGAGAAAGGGCAGAAGGGGTTGGTAGATAGGAGTAAAAAGGGTCAAATATGTGGTGATGGAAGGAAATCTAACTATGGGTGGCAAACACACAATGCAATATGTATACGACATACTGTTGAACTGTACACTTGAAATTTATTGGATTTTGTTGATCAATGTCATCCCAATAATTTTTTTTTAGTGAGAAAAAAGATTGCCCAAGAGAGAAAAGATTCTGATTGTAAAGGACTAGAGATGAACGGTTTTTCAAAAAAGAAATATCCCTTGAAAAAGAAGACCGTTCATAGTGCCACAGTTAATAATATAATACCAGTACGACTACTACTATTACATTTATTATTTTTTTAGGTATGCCAAGTATTTTATATACATTTTTCATTTTCAAAAATTTTATAAAACTAAAACCGACTATCCTTCATTTACAGGTAAAGAAATTGAGTCACAGAGAAGTTATGCAAATTGCCAAGAGTCCCAAGGAATAAGTGAAAGGGCAAGGATTCAAATCCATGGTGTCTGTCTCCAGAGCCCATACTCTCAGCCGTTCTATCATGGGTTAGGATTCTGCTCCCAACTACCATGCAAGGCTTCCATCTAGAATATGTTTGGACTTATCCAGAGAACTATTAACGTAGGAAATTGTCCTGCCCCTCAAAGTGGAAATAATCTCCATTAAAAACTAATCAACATTTCTCTCCTTTGGATCTCTTAGAAGTAACAGCATATAGCAATGGTTATAATATAAGCTCTGCAGCCACATTGCTTGGGTTCCCATCCTGTTTTTATCCTTCTAGTTGGGTAACTTTAATAAGTTCCTTAATCTATTAGAGTCTTAGCTCCCTCACCTGAAAATGGGGATGAAAGCACATTATAAGATTGTTGATAGGATTAGATGACTTAATAAAGGTAAAACTTATAGAACGGTGTCTGGCCAATAGAAAGATTCAGTTAGCATTATATGGTTTTTATTCCTTTAAATCACTTTGTGTCCCTAAGAGCTAATAAAATCCTTCACCTAAATCATCAACGCTCAAGAACAAATTCGGAAAACCTGGAGATACTTCAAAATTTCTGATATATTGTGAGGGCCAATCTCCATCCTCCTCTCTGCAGCTCTCCAGTGGTAACCCTGAGTAAAGAATTCAAGAATAGAATCGACTATGTGCAAAGCACTGTGCTAGGAACTAAAAAGATGAAGATTTCATCTAGATCCTTGAAGAGACCCCCTTCTGGTCAGAGAAATGAGCATAAACCAATAACCAAGATATAATGTGCTACACAGTATGAAAGAGATCTAGAAATAATAAAGTTGCTTGGGTTCTTACTCTTTTCTTTAAAATATCTCATTACTTTATAGATTATCGGACAAGGAAGTCACCTTGAATATCACCAACTGAGTCCAACCTTTACTTCACGGAAGTCCCTGGGCTATGCCTTAAGAAACTGTCTCACAACTCAAAACCAATTTTGAGTCTTTAGTTTTTTTCTCTTGAGTGGATCTGGATTTCACATTTGGAATTAATAGAAAGGAAAGTACCTTTAAAAATAGAAATTTAAAGTTACTATTTTACAGAGGACAACTTCAGGATATGTATCAGGAAAAATATCTCTGCCAGTGGTTTAAGAAGGAATCTCTACTACTTGCCTCTGTGCCCAGGAAGAAGAATGCCCAGGCTCTCCTCCAGGGTAGATCAATTCCAAGTGGCAACAAAGCATGATAATCCCTTAAAATCATAAATATGGGCCATTGATATATATGAATGCTCTTAGCAGCATTATTCATGAGAGCCAAGTACTAGAAGCCACCCAGACATTCATACGATAGAATGATAAATGAAATGTGGTATATTCATACAATGAAATACCACAGAGTAATGAAAAAGAAAGAACTGTGGGTACACTGAACAATATAGATGAATCTCACAGACATAATCGAACAATAGAAGCCAGATACAAAGGAATATATACCATATGAGTCAATTTTGATTTTAGTAGCTATGCTCTTTCTGTAGAGATTTAAATTGCTAGCCACTTCACAGGGCCACAGCTGCCAATCAAAAATTTTGACAGGAACAAATTCTTAAACTTAGTATCACTTTATAAATCTAAACTATTTCAAGAATGAAAGCAATGTAAAAAAGTATTATCTCACATAGGGTCATAAAATTATGCTAACTAATCAGATATAAAAAATAAATTTCAGGGGCTATGTATATTTGTATGTACGCACACATCGTTCTTGGTAATATTCTATTTCTATCTATCTATCTATCTATCTATCTATCTATCTATCTATCTATTTATTTCTTGGCGTGTTTATTTTGTAATAATTCATTAATGTATAAATTTATGATTGGTGTACTTTATACATGTTTTAATATAAATGGTTTATTTAAAAAGAGAAAGAGAAATTGCAAGAAAAAAAGTAACACAAAGCAAAATAAAAGTGCACAAGTGAATTAGGGTGCTTGCCTTCTCAAACACTTATAATGGCCCCCATTGCCTATAGAAAAACATTCAAGCTCCTTAGCATGGAGTATCAGAAGGCAAAATTCACAAAGAGTAACATGCTTTCTCTTCTTTTAACTAGCTTTTGTACTCACCCTCCTTCACTAAGGTAAGGAGACAGATGTTACCATTCATGTGGCAGAATTTTTCACCTCAGAGGTAGTTGTGTTCTCCCTGTGTTCAACCAAGGTTTTGCCTTTGACTCACACGAAAATCAAGGGCTCAATCATTTGTGGCCAGGGGAGCAGCCTCCTTTTGCAGATAAATGTAGACATTTAAAGGCTAGAATGAATATTCAAGAAGTTTAATACAAGTCAACTGCACGATATAGACACCAGAAATGTTGTCTTAGAAAGACATTATTTATGCATAGAAAGGTAGAGATCCCTAGGTGTCTCCTTTGCTGATTAAATTACACCTAGGGTTCATCATGATGTAAAAAGGACATAAATCAATCACACATGACCATCAGAAAGAGACCATGATGATGAAAGAACTTGAATCCACATCATGGAAGCAAGGGCTGAAAGCAGATCTTCCCAAACCGTGTGCTTTGGTATCCTGGTACACTCTAAACAGTTTTGAGCTGTGTCTGGAGCTGGATTACTTTGCTCTTGAGCAGGACCTGGGACAACTGAAGACCTTATGCCAACCAGCTCTGGTTTAGGGAGAACTGGTAGGAGCTCTGCAAAACACTGTCCCATCACAGTTGGGTGTGCAAATGTCTTTCATGGTCCCCCAGAGGGAAAGCATGAAAAATGAACTTGACACTCACTGCTCAGCTTCAAGTGAGCATATATTGAGCATAAACAAAAAGATATTCTACCACCTCTCATCTACCTTGGCAGCCAGATGCAGAGCATACTGCTGTCCATCCTGAAAGTAGAGCTGAAAAGCTGCTGCTGAATTAATTAGTATTCCAGGTGCACAAACAGCACAGTGTTTTACCCTAAGTGATAACAGTTGGAGGTGGGGAGCTGGAGAAGGAGCCTGGCAGGGGCTTCAGTGGATGTGGTTCTGGTGCTGTCCTGAGCCTCTTTCTTCACATATTAACAACTACCTCCATGTGTAGCTGATTTATCCTTCCAAAAGGCATCTGTACTGCTGGGTGCTTCTCTAACAATGCACGTGCATTGCTGCAAAATAGAGTTTCAGCATATTTTGAAATACTTAATATGAAAAAAGTTCTATTAGATTAAAAGTCCTTTCTCACCACATTAGAAATTTCAACATTATGTTGATCAATGAAAGAGCTATTAGTCTTTAACTATAATTTTGAATACTATACATTTTTAAAGGTTATAAAAAAATGATATTAAATTTTAAATCACAGCTTCTTGTCCATTATGACTATGAAGAATTTGAAGAACTCATCATTAACTAGTCTTGATCAATTTCAAACATAAAACCTGATATTAAAGGTTATGTTCATGGAATCAAGCTAAGTTTCACTTTCAAACCTTGGAAAAGATTTTATTTGGAGGCTTTACACAAATTTAATATTTGCCTAATATTTTGTATTTTATTTTCTTATAATATATACTATAAAGTAAAAACATGTAATAAGATTTTCACCAATCCCCAAACATTCCTAATTTTCTCAGTGCCATGCAAATATTATCATTTTTCAATATGTGCCTTGGAGTTCAAAAGGCTTGGAAACACTGGTGGAAAAAAAGTTGTTATATAGAAGGAGAAACATCGTGGAAAACCAAATTGGAAGAACTACCACAGGGGCTAGAAATTCAGTTGTTCTGACTGTCTCCACAAGGGTGGACTTGGACCTCAAGAGAAGGCTCCACGAAAATGGATTTCAGTCAAATCCGCAGTGTAAACTCTGGCCAAAGAGAGAGGCCATAAATGTTCTGGGGGTCTGGCTGACCACCTGTCAAAACGATATAGACAGAGATTCAAATTTCAGAGCATGACTGGCCTAGGGAACCTGCACAACCACTTCTGACCTTTAGATCCTATGATTCTGTACTGACCAGTATAGGATGGCTTCCAGCCTCTACCTCCCTGAAATTTCTTAGATTCTTGGTACAGAAAGCAAGAAGTCATCAAGAAATATAAATAAAAAGCAATTGGCATGTCCTGCTTGGCAGAAAGATGTTGAAAAATGATTGATATGATGCACATAGGAGCATCTCTATGTCTACTATCTTTACCCTTGAGAGAGATGTGTCGGGGAGATAGACATTGACCATGGCTCAGAATTCTAGTGTTCACCAAACCACCCATTAACTACTTAGATAGTGAGAAATTCAATTTCCTGCTAATTTAATTTTCTTATCAATAAAAACAGTGGAGATGAGATGAGGAGACTTAGTTAATTTCTACGGGTCAACTCAGCCACAAATTTTTATCTAATATTGTAGATATAAGTTCTCTTGCTTTAATTTTTCTTTGTACTTACAATGAATATACAAGGGCTTCTCTCACACAGGGTAGTTCCATTTATTTCAACATTTATTAAATAAACATATACTATGTCAGGCTCTGTGCTGGACAAAAATATATCAAACTTTAATAGAAAGGACAGACTCCAAAAAGGCAGCAAAAGGCCAGCATACCCAAAGAGGCCCTTGAAAGACCTACAAGCACTAAAATAACTCTAAGGTTATATGAAAAAGGACAAAACCAAGATGGTGACCATCAGGAAATGGAATAATTCTTCCATCCAATCCTGTCCCCGACGATGTGTACTTGGAACAAAAATCAGGCTGGACAGGCAATAAATACTTCATAACCCCTAGAGGGACAGAAAATAAAAGACTGAAGGGAGAATGAGCAACAGATAAGCATGAGTAGCACCAACAAGAAAGGTACAACCTGGTTCACCAGAGACAAAACTAAGAAGAATTCCTGAAAACTTACTGATGGAGTTCCAGGAAGTCAGGAGGTTCAATAAAGATGTGCACACATGCTCACAGAGACCTTGTTAGCCTGCTTAGGAAAGAAACTATAGTGACATGGACTGTGGCTGTCAGTGGCTGTGGATGGATTTTTCAGACTGAAGTTGTCAAAGAATTTTATGTGCAAATGCAACTTACCTTTGTTAATGTTACATGGTGCCTTCTGCTCATTTATCAACTTAATGTCATTATGTAATATATTTTGCCATAACATTTGTTCTATATGCCAGATAATCTCAGAAATGCTGGGAAAGGGAGATTTTTCCACCTGGCAGTGTCCTTTGAAACAAATTATCTAGGATAATTCATGAACAATTAAATGGAAAGAGGAGAAGGCTCAGAAAATAAATAAGACCCAGTTCATGCAGTCATGAAATTCAAAAGCTAACTAACTGGGTGCACACACATGTATTTGACTATCGGTGTGCAAATATTGTGAATATTGAACATGATAATAAATGTTAAGTGTGTTACAAACTATATATCACAATACACATCACATATAAGATATATTAGTAGTAGCAATAGCAGTAGTAGTGTTGTCACAGAGCTGTTCCTGAATTAGACTAACATCCCTTCAATGAAAGAACATAATCTTTCTCTCTGATCACTTGAGTATCATCTAAACGGTGTCTGTTTCTAAAAATCATTATTCTAGGCAAGTCTATGTTTGTCACTCAGCTGTGCTGTGTTGTTTTAACCAAGCATCCTAACAACACTTCAATCCATTATATAAGCCCCAGCTTTCCCCCATTTGGAATGTCTCTTTGTGGTTTACAGATCTGCTCTCACGTAGAACTTGTCTGAAAGGTCTGGATGCTTTCATTTGAGCCTTATCAGAGATCATAGTTATTGGAACTCTGTATTTTACAGCTTCCATCTCATTAATGCCAGCACTAATTTGTGGTCCAATCCAATACCACCCCCATAAGATCTGCATGAATACACACTGGATTTTAATCTGCCATTCAACAAGCATGAAGTCCTTTATGTTCATTATTAGCCAATCAAACAGCCCCAGTTTCTTTTTTCTGCATTTTTTTCCGTAGTGAAATCATTTTGTCATTATCCCAAAGCAGTTGCATGGTAGGGTATATTAGACAAAACAATGACAAGAATAACAGCCCTTCCTCCTCTTCCTTTTCTTCAATAAATGCTACCATTTAACCTGGAAACCCCGGTTTAAATTGAGTCACAATTTGTTAAACCCCTCCTTCCCTAAAATAGCTCTTACCCTGAGCTATCTTATGGTAAATTATAAAATGGGCCTATTGTTTACCCTCAAAGAAGCAGAAGGACTGTTGAGATGAAAACTAAGTCATGCTCTGGCAGAGAATCAATCCAGGTTGCCAAACCCAAATGGACTGATGGATCCAATGCCACATGTGCCAGGGTGATCTCATTCCAATGCCCATTTTCTTTTCCTGAAAACTGAGGCCTGGAGCCATTATCATGGAATTCTCCTTTGTTCATTTACATGGTTAAATGATTTCCCCTTCATATTATTTCATCCTCATGCATCATCACCAAAAATACTTGTCTGCGATAATGTTCTGCATTTCCTGTTCCAACAAATACCTTGTCCTTCAAGTTCCAACATTTCCTGTTCCAACAAATGCCATGTCCTTCTGTTCTGCAACAAATTTTAATTGTAAAATGGGTTCAAATAGACTTGGATATTCATATTTTGAGATAAGTTAAAACTGGGGTGAAAGTTAGTAAATAAAGGAAAACAACAAACGGCTGAGTGTCTAGTTCAGCAAAAAGACATAGCAACTTTCAAAAGGGGTCTTTTTTTCTTTCCTTCTTAATGATCAAAGACAGAAAATGTCAGAAGTGAATATTTTCTCACACAATAAGGACCTGAAAACTATTTTTTCTGCCTCCCACCGAGGCCTACCTAGTTTCAAAGGTTATGTTCACCAAGAAGCAGACTCAAAGATGGTAGTTAAGGTACAGAGGTGTATTTGTTGGGGGGGGGGCCTTGGTTCAATATTTGTGGAAGAACGGGAAGGAAGTGGGATTGAGCAGAGGGAGAAATTGGGCTGCGGTGCAGGCACAAGGTCTCAGCCAACCCACAGGGAAGTCTGGACCTTCAGAGTTGTCCCCACTCAGAGAAGGAGCTTTTATGTTTCAGCATCATGGGATGCAGGCTACCCCCAAAGTGAAGGTAACCTTGGGCAAGAAGGCTCTCACTCCACCTGGTGGCAATTCCTAAAGAGAGTCATTAGCCAACAACCTTTCCAATACTAAGGGACTAAGCCTTTTAGTCTTAAAGGGGACACCTGGACGATGCTGCACATCATCCAAAGCACAAGGTAACCTCTTGTAATAGGAAATATCTGATTAATAGCCTTAAGCTAAAACAGGTTCTGTGACAATATGTTTTGTCAAAGCTATTTAATTCAGTTTTGCTGGTTGGCATCAACCACTGTTAAACAGTTTAATTTTTATGGTTTAAAAAATGTATATTCATCCCATTTTTATGAAATGCAAATCTCTATTACTTGTAGTATAGAAGAAAGAAATGAATTTATGTCTTAGGTCAGCTACATTTATGCCTTAAAAGTGACATTGAAGCTTTCTAAGTCTCTGCTTCTTTACCTAAAACAAGGATAACAGTATTTACTACATCTTCCTCATATGGTTTCTCAAAGAGGCAATGAATGTAAAAGCACTTGATAAACAATAAAATGTTATACAGATAGAGCTCACAATATTTGGCACAGAATAAGTGCTCAAAAGATATATGTCGAATGGATAAAGGAATATGATTCTAATTTTCCCACATTCTGCCAAGGGCCTATGGCCTCTAGCTTCCTTTCAGCAGATTGCCAGTCTGGGTCTCTCAGTCAAGTAGCTTGTATAAGGAACTAGTAGGACTTAGTGTGAAGTGGAGACACATCTTCTGCTGTGACAAACAGCACAGCAAGAAAAAGGCAGGAATTCTCCATACCCTGAGTCAGAGCTTTAGTCTGGCAAACCAGGAGAGGTGTCCAGAAGGAACTGATACCAATGTTTAGATGACTCTAAAAAATAACTCTTTATCAATTATGCCTAAACAAAAAAAATATTTTTATGATAGACATGATCCAATGTTCAAGTGGAAATATTAAACAAGCTCACCCAGCAAGCCAACTTGTTTTCTGGTATATTGAAAACATTATCATATGATGCAGTTATGCAATCCCTTATCCACAATTCCAAAATCCAAAAGGCTCGGAAAGCCAAGTTTTTTCCCTAACTCATTGTCATTAGTGGCAAAATCTGACCTGAACCAATCTGAGGTTGTTTATGATCTTTATTTACTCCTCTTAGTGCATTTCACTGCAAAAATATGATTATTGGGTGCTACCTAGACCCTGCTAGTGGTGTTACAGTATCCACTCTGTAGGCTTCAGATATGGTTTTTACAGTGGACCTGTAAAAACTGTCAAAACTTATTAAGGAGTTGCCATGTATCAGAAACTATTCTAAATACTTTGCACTTATTATCTCAATTAATCCTCATATAATCTTATCAGGTACAACCAAACATCTGTCTCATTTTACAAATAAGGAAATTGAGGCACACAGAATGTATGTAAATTGCCCAAGTCACACAGCAAGTAAGTGGTGGAGCTGGAGATTAAAATTGGACAATCCAACTCCAGAGTCTGTCTCCTCCCTTTGCAGCAAACTTATCTTGGTGAATCCTACAGGAGTCAGCAACAAGCAAAATTAGTTGCCCCTAAGGAGACATATTGAAAATCAGTGGTGACTGAGGTATGTTCAGTAATTTCTGCTTATATTAATTAGAGTTCTCTAGAGAAACAGAACAGAGAGAGAGAGAGAGAGATTGATTTTAAGGAATTGGCTCATGCAATTGTGGGAGCTGAGATTGATTTTAAGGAATTGGCTCATGCAATTGTGGGAGCTGGTAAATTCAAAATCTCAAAATCTGCCAGGCAGATCAGCAGGCTAGAGACCTAAGGAAGAGTTGACTTTGCAGCTTGAGTCCAAAGGCAATCTGAATGCAGAATTCCCTCTTCCTGTGGAATCTCAGTCTTTTTCTCTTAAAGCCTTCAATTGATTGGATGAGGCCCATCTACATTAAGGAGGGTAATCTGCTTTACTCAAAGTCTACCAATTTAAATGTTAATCACATCTAAAAACTACCTTCACACCAACATTTAAACTGGTATTTGACCGAGGATTTGGGTACTGTGGCCTAGCCAAGTTGACACATAAAATTAACCATCATGCTACTCTTAAAATTATCCAGTCCAAACTGGGTCTGTTTATGCTTAACATTATAGTTTTATGGGATTGCAAATTGAGCATTTAAGCAGATAATGCAGTGTTGTCCCTGGAGAAAAATATGCTTCTGAACATAGGTCCCCTTTGTGTAAAAAAGGTAAAGGAGTCAATATGATGCAAGTTAAGCCCCTTATTTTCACCAGAGAAAGCTGACCCCCACATCTATGGCATTGCATTTGTTAGCACTGTTTGGCTTACAAGTGACTGATACCCAACTTGAATCACATTAAGCAAATAGGGGATTTAGTATCAGGATGCTGGGACCAATGAAGATAAAAGGACTCTCCCCTTCAATGTTTAAAGTCAAGCAATTAGAAGAAACTTCACTAATATCAACCAAACAAGAGGAAGGGCAGCTAAGAAATGAAGCAGAAATTTTTGGCCTAGCACAACTCCTGAATATGACCTTTGCCCCATCCCATCCAGTCATATACCACCGACTACCCCTGGCCCACCAAATGCAGTAGCAGGGAGTCAAAAAAAAAAAAAAAAAAACCTGAATGGCAACCACTTTATTTCAAATCAGGAGAGAAGCGAATTGAGGGTATACCTTTCTATTTCCCATCTTCTGGGAGGAAATAGAAATTGCTCTCCTAAGGAGGAGTGTATAAAATAGACACCCATGGCCCATATTTTCTGCCAGAAATAAAGGCTTTGGGGCCCTACGGTGAATCTAGGGCCTTTGGGGTGGGGGAGAGGTGTTGGCAGAATAATCTGGAGCTCAGGGACACCAGCGCAGGAAAGTACGATCCATCCCAACCAGCTGAGGTGAATTCTCATAGAGAACATTTGACAAAATCCACATACAGAACAAAGCTCGGATGGGTCTTCTGATAAAGATTTCCCAGAGCTTCAGCCAAGTTTTCCCCATTCCCAAGGTGAGGAAAACAGAAAGATAACAAAATATCCAGCTTTCAAACAACTTACAGGGAGAAATGACAAAGTTTCAGATACAGTGGAAGGGTCAAGGAGATTTGTCCACACTACATGAGAGCAGGCACAGCTTAGGAAAGATTCTCACAGGAAGCACAAGCAAAATCAAACCAGGTGACAAGAAACTGTGCAAACACACTACAGCAAAGGAGAAAGAGGAGGAAGAGATGCAAGAGAAGAAGGAAAAAAAGAGGGCAGGAAGAGGGAAGGAAAGCAGTGTGGGATCCTGTGGTGCATCTTCAACAGGCACGCACATGGAAAACTCGGCTGAGTTTTCCCGTTGTTCACTCTTCCTTGGTTCCTGCCCAACTTCTGAGCAGGATTCCCTAGTCACCCAACTTCCTTCTGATCAATTCTTTTTCTGCTAAAATTAATCAAAGTTGATCTGTTGTTTGAAACCAAGAACCTAAATTGATACAGATAGTGAGCAATTAATGCATTTAAGTAGAAAACTAAGATTAAGTAACTGAGGGAATTAGATATACAAAACAGGTGTAAGTGTTATAAATTTTTCCAATATATAATAAAGTAATATAATTGACAAAGCCAAGAGGTGGGATAGGAAAGTAGAAAGAAGTGGGAGTGTTAACTTCCTCACCTTTCCTAGCAGGGAATTAATAGGCACTAATTAAAATAAAAACATGTAGTTTTAAAAATATAATGACTCCTAATGTTTCTCATAATCATTTTATAAATCTGAGAGTAATGCTTTAAAAAATGCAGGTGAAGAAGCTTAAATTCAGTAATTATAACAGACTTAACCAAAATCTAACAGCTGGTTCATTCTACCAAAAATTCAACGAATGTTTCTTCTAGCTGCCAAGCATTATGCTAAGTGTCAGGCTTACAACAGAGGACAACCTAACATGGTTCCTGCTTTCATGGGGCTGAGCCAGACATAGTGAGAAAGCCAGACATAAACAAGTGAATAAAGAAATAATTATGAAATTCCAATTGTAATAAATGCCATGAAAGAAGAGAACAAACTTGACAGAGGGTGGACAAGACCCTCTTGACAAGAGGGTAGACATTTAAAAAGTGACTTCAAAGCTGAAAAGGAAACAGCCTTACAAAGCTTGAAGGGAAGATAATACCAGCTAGAGGGAACAGCATGTATCAAAACTACAAGGAAGGTGTCTTAGTCAGTTAGGGATGCTATTACGAAATACCATAGAATGGATGGCTTATAAACAACAGAAATTTGTTATTTCTCACCATTCTGGAGGCTGGTAAGTCCAAGATCAAGGTGCAGGCATATTCAGTATATGGTAAGAACCTGATTTCTGGTTCAGAAGGAAAGGAGTTGGCATGCTGGAGAAAAATGAAAGATGATATTGAATAAGAAAAATGGAAGATGATATTGAGTGAGGGGAAAGGAACATAAAATGAGGGCGATAAAAATGGCAGGAGCTAAATCATGTAGGGAAGGCTTGCGTGGACATGGAATAAAGTTCAGCTTTTTCTAAGAGCAATGGAAACTCTGTGAATAGTTTCCATCAGGGGAAAGGCATGATGAAAACTACATTGTGTAACAACCACTATGGCTGCTAGGTGGAAGGTAGTTTGTAGAGCTGCAAGAATAGAACTGGGAACACAGGTTAGGAGCAGTGGTCCAGGAGAACCCTGTTGATGGCAGTAGAAGTGGAGAGAAGTGAATTAACTAGAAAGATATCTCAGAAGTAAAGTCCAAAATCTTTGTGATGGATTAGATGTAGAGGGTAGGGGAGAGAGAAAAATCAGGAGTGACTCCCAGGTTTCTGGCTTCGGCTATGAAGTGATATCATCTACTGAAACAGTAAAGTCACTGAGATAACCATTTTGAGGAGTAACCATTAAGAATTTTAGGCATCTCATGACTAAGGAATCTACAAAACATCCAAGTAACAAGGTCAAATAAATCATTAGATCTGCAGCTCAGAAGAGAAGTTGAGGAGGAATCATCATCACACAGATGGTATTTTAAAACATGGGAATGAAGAGGATGACCAGAAAGAGAGTCTAGAAAATAAAGAGGGCCTATGACCAATTCTTGAGAAAATCAGATACTCAGAGGTGGAACAGATATAGGAGAGGAGATCTGGGGAAGTAGCTAGATATAAAACTAAGAGAGGGTGGTGCACCAGAAGCCAAAAGAAGGAAAGTGTAAAAGAAGGATTTTCAACTTTGTTAAGTGCTGCTACAAAGCCAGATAAAATGAGAACTGAAGAGGGTCCATCATATTGGGCAATCAACGAAAATGATATACATTTCTGCATATTTTTGGCAGAAATGTAGAAACAGAAGACAGCTCTTTTGAGAAGTTTGACAATGATGAGAAACAGATTAATGAAGCAATTACGAAGAAATGATTGGGTCTAGGAAAAAATATGAGGATACTTTTATGATCCAGTAGAGAGGGAAAACAATAAGACAAAGAAAGAGGAGAAGGCACAAGACAACATGCGCAGGGAGGACATGATAGAAAGAAGAGAGAGGCAATAGATGCAGACACAAGAAGAGCTGTAGATGTGATGATAGAAAAACAAAGGTACTCGCAACAAATGGCCTCCAATTTTCAAAGAAGTTCATCAGCTGAAAGCTAGTTGGTAAAACTAGTGGAAGGGGTGGGAGATTTGATGTATCAAGTAAGTCATAAAATGGTCACTAGAAGAGTGGGAAATTAAGCATATCTCAGGTTTGATGTAGGACTGTCACACAGTACAATGTGGCAATACCCAAGTGCTCAGGTGCAAGTTCAGAGAAGTCAAATGCTTGGGTTCATCCAAGGTCAGAATATTTTACTAGGTAAATGTGACAAAAGATGAAAGAATCTAGAGAACTTAGGCTATCAATACAACATTTATTGTAATGATGTGTCATGGAATCTAAGTTGGAAAATAAGAGAAAGGAATGGCAGAAAGGAGCTATAAGATACAGAAAATGGATTTCAATCAATGGACCAGAGATCTCAATGACACCAAAGAATTGTTACAGCAAGAAATAGAGCAAGACAATTGAAAGCACAAGAGGTTTCAACTGAAGAGTGGGAAAGTGGAGCAATAATTTTGGAAATGGTGTAATATTTGATGATAAGTGTTTAGATGGAATGGAATGGAGAAAAAAGTCACTGGGTCAGGTGTTGGATCAATCAGCTCTTAGAAGTTGAAGTCATCAATGATGACAAGCATTCATGTAATTAGAAAGACTGTTAGCTGTGGACGAAATCTCCAATAAGTGAGTAGAAATGGTGGAATAAGATTACAGGACAAGAGACAGGTCAAATGGCATAGAAGGTAAATGCTGTGCACGCCTCCTCTCACAATCACACCAAAATTATAAGAAAACTACAGAGCAGTCAGCATGAGGAGTCACCTGAAGTCTGGATCAATAGAAGCCAACTAGGGACAAACATAAGAGGTCACTTCATAAGAGATCACGGATAGGAGGGATGGAAATGTAAAATGAAAGTAAGGAGTCTCTGGGACAATATCAAGAGTAACAACATTTGTATCACAAGGTACCAGAAGAAGAGAGAGAGCAAGGAATTGAGAGCCTATCTGAAGAAATGATGGTGGAAAACTTCCCTAACCTGGTGAAGGAAATAGACACACAAGCCCAGGAAGTACAGAGAGTCCCAAACAAGAGGAACCCAAAGAGGCCCACACCAAGACACATCGTAATTAAAATGCCACAGGTTAAATACAAAGAGAGAATCTTAAAAGCGGTAAGAGAAAAGCAAATAGTTACCTCCAAGGGAGCTCCCATAGACTGTCAGCCAATTTCTCAACAGAAACTTTGCAGGGTAGAAGGGCTTGGCACAAAATATTCAAAGTGATAAAAACCCAGGACCTACAACCTAGATTACTCTACCCAGCAAGGCTATCATTTGGAATCAAAGCACAGATAAAGAACTTCACAGTCAAGAAAAGCTAAAGGAATTCATCATCACCAAGCCAGTATTACAGGAAATGTTGGAGGGACTTCTTTAAGAAGAAGAAAAATATATGTATCAAAAATATGAATAATGACAATAATTATTTATCTATCAACAAGTACTTCAAATGAAAAAATTAAATGCTCTAATCAAAAGATAGGGTGGCTGAATGGATAAGAAAATAAGACCCTTAAATACGCTGCTTACAAGCCTCACTTCAGATTAAAAGATACATATCGATGGAAAGTAAAGGAACGGAAAAAGATATTGCATGATGGACCTAGAGGGTATTGTGCTGAATGGAGTAAGTCAGATAGAAAAAAAAAAAAAAAAAGCCATATAATTTCACATACATGTGGAATCTAAAGAACAAAATAAACAAGAACACCACCAACAACAAAAACAGAAACAAACTCATAGATACAGAGAACATTTTGAGGATTATCAGATGGGAGGGGTGGGGAAATTGGTGAAAAAGGGGAAGGAATTAAGAAGTTCAAATTGGTAGTTACAAAACGGTCATGGAGATGTAAAACATAGCATAAGGAATATAGTCAATAATATTGTAATAACTATGTATGGTGTCAGAGGGGTACTAGATATAGTGGGGTGTCACTTTGTGAGTTATATAAATGTCTAATCACTATGCTGTCCACTTGAAATTAATATAATGTTCTATGGCAACTATAATTGAAAAATAAAAAATATTATTAAAAAAAGATTGCAGGGCAGACTCTTTAACATCTGGTCCAGCATCTGTTTCTCTTTACCCAACTGCTTGCTCCTTTAGCTACCATTAGCCTAGAGTCCACCTGCATTTTCCTGATGAGGAGCTGCTCTTGATTTCCTCAAGTTTCATGCTCACAAACTGACTTGAAGAGATGAGGAGGTAGTGGGATAAAGAGAAGCATCGGGTAGAAATGTCAGCCCTGACTCTGAGTATGTGTGGGGCCGGGCAAATCAAGTTACTGACGGGGAATAGTGTTGACAGAGACTCCTCATTAGGAGTCATGACAACTCCATTCAGCATGAAGACTTCCCAGGTAAGGCTGCAAGATCTACCAATAGGAGTGTCCTACCTGGGAGCAAGAAAAGAATACAGAGATAGGAGGAACTACACATTAAATTAGCATCTATCTCGTGCCAGACTTGCATAAGACTCCACAGCTTGCACACTGCACAAAGGCACCACATTCAAAGTATAGATACCACAGATTTGCATGCTTATTCTGACAATTTTCCAGCAGATAGTAGTGCTTTGGAATGAATTGTGTCTCCCCCTCCCCCAAATACATATATTGAAACCCTAACCCCCAATGTGACTGTATTTAGAGACAGAGCTTTTAGGAGGTAATTAGGATTAAGCAAGGTCATAGGGTGGAGCCCTAATCCAATAGTACTGGTGACCTCATAAGAAGAGGGAGAGACACCAGTGACATGTACACAGAGAAATAGCCGTATGTAAGGACACATTGAGAAAGTAGCCATCCACAAGCCAAGGAGAGAGGCCTCAGGAGAAACCAATCCTGCCAGTATTTTGATCTTGACCGTTCAGGCTCCAGAACCGTGAGAAATAAATTTTTATTGTTTAAGCCACCTAGCTTGTGGTATTTTGTTATGTTAGCTCTAGCAAACTAATATAAGCAGTAAATGTTTTTTGTTCTAATTATCAGTATAGTAGGAAATTTTTCTAAAGGTAGAAGTAAGATCACTTGATGAAGGGGTCGATTTTTTTTTTTTTTTTTTTTTTGTAATTCACATAAGGATGCCATATAGGCCAGCAGTGCCCCTGATAGTTACAATGCTAGATGGTTTCTCTTATGTTATCTCATTTAATCATATACAACTTTACATAATATGAGTTTAAGATTAAAAGAAAAGAATTTCAGAGAAGTTCAGTAACTTGATCAGAGTTAAACACACGTTGGTAAGAAGTTGAGCTGAAATTTGTATACAGATCAGCCTGTTCCCAAACTCACATATATCCACTCTACCACACTACCTCCCAATACAAATCCTAGTATAAAAGAGACGCCACTAATAGCAATTGTGTTTTTACTCTGCCTCAGACACTCTATTAGATGCTTTCATATACAACAGCAAAGTAGGTCTTATTAACTCTGGTTAGAGATAACAAAATCTGTCTGCTGCAGACAAAAACACTGAATTTTTAAAAGCCCAGAGAGGTTAAGTGACTTGCCCAAGGCCACACAGCTTAGAAAGTTGTAACCTATCTGTTTAGTGCCCTTTTCTCCCCCTCTTCAGTTAATACGACACCGTTGAATGTTCTCTCCTCTCACATGCAGCTGTTCCTAGGCAATCCATAAACACAATAGTCTTTCTCCTGTTTAACATATTATTTATATCCTTTTAACATAATCTACATCATTAAAAGTCATTTATAAAGAAATAAGGTAGCAATTGTCTGATAAGGCATTTGCTCCCCAAAAATAAATAAATGAAGATCGAGTTAGAGATAAGCAACAGTTGTATTTTGTCAAATAAATTTCTAGCTCTTTTTGGTGCATATAGTTTTTATTTGGTTGACATGAATTTCACCCTAAAAATTAATTTGGCCTTCTATAAAGAGTGTAAGAATTAATATTCAGACAAGATATGAATCTTTTTTCATTTTCATTTTAGTGGAAATCAATTTGTTAAAATATTGTTAAGTGCAATTTGTTACTTATTCATTCCCACTTTTCTGCTCAAGTTGAGGCATTTGAAAATATCTGTATAAATACTTTTTGTCAATACTACCAAGATTTATATTGCCAAGTTACTGTAACTGTTATCTCTGAGAGCACTATGAATTATGCTATGTGATGTTAGATTTTATTGAACTTACGTAATAGAGAAGTGATCAATTTTAAAAATTCACAGTGTTTTTGTCTGTGGCATGTAGAAATGACTTCTAGTTTGAAGAACTACAACCAGAAAACTGGATGTAGCCCTCTTCATGTCACCTAGTCTGGTTTGGAGGCATTTACATGTATTCTTGAACACATTTTCCTATGGAATGCTGTATGAACAATACCACTTAGCCAGATCTTTAGAATTAGGATTTATTCAGAACTCTTTCTTCTTTTTCTTCTTCTCCTCTCCTTCTCCTTCTCCTTCTCCTCCTCCTCCTTTTTCTTTCTCTCTCTCTCTCCCTTCCTCCCTTCTTCCTTTCCTCCCTCTCTCTTTCACTCTTCCTGTGCTCCCATAACTAAGTACCCCAAACAGAGGAGCTTAAACAACATAAATTATTATCTCACAGTTCTGGAAGCTAGAAGTTGTAATTTAAGCTGTTGCCGGGACCACACCCCCTCTGAAAGTGCTGGGAACGAATCTGTGTCAGGCCCCTCTCCTAGCTTTGATGGTTTACTGGCAATCTTTGGTACTCCCTTGACTTGTAGACAATATCACCCTGACCTCTGCCTTCATGCTAATATGGCATTCTCCCTCATTGTTTATATGTGTCCAAATTTTCTTTTTAACAAGGACACCCATCATATTGGATTAGGGGCCCACCCTACTCTGGTATGACCTTATCTTAACTAATTATATATGCAAAGACCCTATTTCCAAATAAATCACATTCTGAGGTACTAAAGGTTAAGACTTCAGCATATGAATTTTGGGTGATACAATTCAACCCATAATGCTCTCATATTCAATTTATAAACATGCTCTATTATCTCCCTTCTTATAAATAAAACTAAAAATAATAATACCTATTATGAATTTAATTTCCTCTTCCTTTCCACAGCCATCTTCTCAAAAACAGTAATCTCTTTCTTTAGTTTCCATTCATTTATTCCTATACCCACTTTAATCTGGCCTGGCACCAAATGTCCTCAGCTCAGTCACCAACAACCACTTAACTTTTAAATCGTCTTGCTTTTTAATCTTGATCCTGCTAAACCTCACTGTGGTTTTTGAAATCATGAATCACGTCCTCCCTTAGGAATTGCATCCTTTCTTGGTTTCCACGTTACTTGAGATTTTCCTCTTTCCTGCTCCCAGGTGCCCTCTGCCACATCCTAAATGAGTATTCTGGGAATTCTGGTCTCACATCGCCTCTCTTCTCACCACCTTTCCAGTTGCTTATCCTTGCTTGCATCACCATTCACTTCTTGTCCATTGATGTCTCAAGGCCAAAAATACAGCACGTATTCCCTCTGAATTCTAGAACTCCCCAATGACTACTTGCCACCTCTGTCTGAAGTCACCTAAAATTCAACATATCTAACAGAAATCCTCCTCGATATTGAAGACTGGCACCACAACAGAGTCAAGTGTCCTGGTCAGAAATCTGGGAATCACCCTGCCTCTTGTTAAACACTCTTACCCCAAATAGAAAATCACATAGAATTCTAGCATGCTTTCTAGCATGAAAGGCCTTGGAAATGAAATGCACAGTTCAGAGCAAGGCTGGGAGAGGATTCCCCGGTAGCCTGAAATTTAGATTTTTCTCACAAGGACAAACAAAAGACTTGAGCTGTTAAAGGCTACTCAGTAGAGTAGAGTAAATAGCACTATTCCACCTTGCCTTTTAGAATCCTACTCCTCCATGTGGCATCCCTCACAATCCTGGCCTCCTGTACCTTTGAGGGTCCCACCTGCATCCAGAGCCCATTCCTCCATTAGGCACAATCAGCACAGTGTCCAGAGCTATGATCCTCTTAGAAGCCTGCAAAGTTTTAAGTTCTTCTAAAATCAGTAAACAAAAATGAATACAATCCACCCTGAATTATATTTATGTATACACTAACGCAACCATAAAATACAATTTTCGATTTTTTTTTTTTAAGGAGTAAGGGACCCACAAAGCAAAAGTGCTTACGGCATAAAGCAACCTGCCTAGATCTGACTTCTTTCTCTGACTGCCTTGCCAGGGGCCCTTCTCTTAGCTACAAGGGAAAAGATACAGAAATTGACACTGCAGCACCAAAAATTGATAATTTAACTAGTCAGTCATCCAAAGAAGATTCATTTCAAATTTGTCTGAAGCCGAAGAAAAGAAACTCTAAAAAGATATATTTAATCCTCCTTTTCTTTTAAGTGTAAAGGAAATACATGAGCATTATAGAAATTTCAGAGTGCTCACAAAAGTTTAAAGATAGAAATAAAAATTACTTTTAATGCCAGAAATAATCACGATTAATAATTTGATGTATTTTCTCCAGCATTCATGTATGTTATGTATATTTTTTAGTTATAATTTTGCCATGAGCAACTTTCTATAGCATTAACTATTTGTGATTTTTTTAATGCCATAATTAATATTTTTTGTACAAAAATCACTGCCTACATATCTAATTATGTCCTTAGGATAAATACTTTAAAATTACTAGGTCAAAAGCTATAAACATTTTTAAATTTCTGATGCACACTGCCAAATATTTTACCAGAAATGTTGTATAACCCTCATCGTTGGTGCCAATTTCTTTATATCCTAGGCAAGACTAAGTATTATGCTTTGTAATCTCTGAGAGTGTGATATGCAAAAAAATTGAATTTCTTTGTTTCAATATGCATATATTCGATTACTCATGACATGGAAACAGTTGTTCCTTTGGTGAAATTGCTGTTCATGAACTTATACTGTGATATTGGAGTGACGATCCTTTTTACTTATAGGGGCTCTATATATAACAAAGATATTAACTTTTATATGATTGCACATTTTGGTCCAAGTTTATATGCTTTTCAATAGTGTTTTACATTTTTCATCATATAGAAGTTCTTAATTAAAATTTAATAAAACCAATCAACTGTTCTTATTTCTCCTTTAAAGTTATGCTTTAAAAGTCCTTTACCAACCTAAAATATTTATTTTCTTTCCAATATTTCATAAAGTTTTGTTTTTACATTAAAATCTTCTCCAAATGCAATTTATTTTAATGTAAGCAGTGAGAAAGTATTTTGTCATTCTTTTTCTAAGGAATTAGAAAATTAGACAAAAAAAATGTTTTTAATAATCCATCCAGTCACACCCTCATAGATTCTGTTTTCCTTTACAAAACTGGAAATGAGTCTGTTTCTTGGCCTTCAAGTCTCATTCATCATCATCTGCCTAATTCCTGGTCAAGCGCTGCTTTCATATTTGTAAGCACACTATGTGTTTTAAATCTACTGGGCTAGGACCCCATTTTTTGTCCTACTTTTCTGAAATTTTGTCAGCTTAGTATTTTTTTTCTTTCAGATGAAGGGAGGGCAGCAGAGACAGAGAGAGGGAGAGACAGAGAAAGAGAGAGAGAGAAGGTAGAGAGAAGAAACTGAAGATGAAATGATCTAGGGCTATTTTAGTCCCTCCTCAACTTGATATACTCCAGCTGAAGAAATTCAGATCCCATCAATATTTAATGAACGAACTACGACCTAAGCACATTCACAGAAATTATATCAGTTTCTTCCCCTTTAGTGTCAATATCTAACTTTTAATCAATTTCTTTCTTTCTTTCTCTTTTGTTTTTACACTTTAAGGCCCAGAGAACATAAACAAGGCTTCTATGTTTTCAAGACTGTGGAATTAATTTATTAGAGCAATGAACATCTTAAGAATTGATATTCCTAAATTTCTCAATTTCTTGAGGAGAAAGACTTGGACCAACATATCTCAGTATCAGGGATTCACATCCAGAAACACAGTTGCTGACAAGCACCATTAATACTATTTTATGGATCTCAAAGATCTGAAACTTATTATGTAATTAAAAAAAAAAAACTTTTCAAGCAGTAAATATCCATCCGCAAAAGAACACAAAAATGCTGATAAGTTAAAGTTTCATAACTCAGAACATTAAGAACAGTTTTTATGTGGTCACCAGATGATGGGCTCCAGTAAAGATCGGTTTCATGGAAGGTACAGAGGATGTGAAATTTCTCCTCTGCCATCCTAGATCTAGACACCATCCAGAGCATTCTAGATAAACCTCATTCCCCATCTGGGGAAATGGCTCTGTGCAGCAACACAAGGGCCACCACCCAAGCTTACCTCTAGCACTCCACTTTATGATGCCGGGTCAATCGCTTTACTTTCTGTGATTCAGTTAACTTATCTATGATGTGGATAAAAGTTTTGGAGGGTTGTGAGGATTAAAAGGGTTAATGCACGCAAAATGTTCAACACAGAGCCTAGAAGGAAGCAGGCTTCTTATAAATAATGACATACTTTTACCAAGGTTTTGAGTTTTAAAGTATTTATGTCTTTTTGAATCAATCATATTAAAAGTGTACATTATTGTCACTCAATAAATGTCAGGCAACAATTTAATAAGGCAATACCTCTCCAGGATAATGAATTTAAAAATTTATGAAAACTTCTTACAATATCAATTTTTAAAAATTCAAACATTAGATTTTTTCCATTTACAATGTAATGCAAAGAGAAAGAAGCAAAAATAACAAGTTCTACTCAACATAATGTTAATTTACAGCATATGTTTTTAAACCTGTGTTGGATTGCACAGGCAATCCTTGCCTTGACTACACATGTTCCTAAAGTTGGATATGAATAACCCATCATTTTGAATCGACTGCTTTCTATTCTCACACAACTAAAAAGTGTTATAAATTCCCTGTATCATCCTCACCTTTAATTTTGCCCTTTCCTTTGTGGTTAACACAAAGGAACAATTCGACTGGCCTAAAAGCAGATGGTCCAGCTGAGATTAAGTATGACCACCCTAATGAAGTAAAATTTATGAGATATTCATTTCCTATCACTTTAATTTTGCCATTTGCCACTCGTTTTTATAAATATCATAGGCAATATAAAACAATAATTTTCAAATGTTTTAAAAACAAGAAGAGCTTTTCCTTCAACACCAACAACAAAATCTATCCAGAAGCCAAATATGTAAGACAGCTAGCTCAAGGTGAGATTGCCCCAGTTGAAGGAAGGTGGGAGAAGTGGAGACTTCCTAGGAACAACCCAACAATCAAGGTCTCTGCCACCCCCAAGATCTCCTGAATAAAACATAAGTTGGATCATGTCATAGATGATGCTCAAGGCCCTCCAACGGCTGCCCCTCAGAGATTAAAACCTGATGTCCAGAGCTTGCCCAACTTGTTCTGGTCTCTGACCACCTCTTCATCATTTATGTCTTAATACATTTTCCTTCCCACCAACTACCATCCCATTCCTGCCAACATCTTGATGCTCACTCCATTACTGCTACTGTCTTTACTATTCCCTGAACAAGTTAAACATAGTTGCTCCTCAGCTCCTCCTCATTTGCTGTACCCTTTGTGGAAGATGCTTTTCCCCCACATTGCTTCTTCTCTTATTTCTTCCAGGTCTCTGTTAAAATGTTATCTCCTCTGAGAGGTCTTCTTGGCTTTCCAGTACAAAGCAGTACTCTTCTATCCCCATCACTCTCTATCCACATCATTTTTCTTCTTAGCACTTACATACTAATGACATATTTCTCTATTGATGTATATACTTATTTATTGCCTATGTCTCTCAGTTAAATGTGACCTCATTAGGATAGGATATTTGTTTTGTTCACTACCAGTTCATAAATCGCGCCTGACACACAGTAGGTGCTCAATAAGTGTGCCGTTTGAATAAATGAATGAGATACCTATACATGGTACACTAGGCAGTTTTAAACCACTATATGTAAGTCAATTCTATTCTATAGGCAAATATGGGAACCCTGTCAAAAATGACATGAGACACTGGCGGTGTTACGAACATAACACCCAAAAGTACAAGTTGTTTGGAGATCCAAATTTTGTGTCTTAGGCTTAGATTAGAGAAATACAGAGGTTTGTGAATGGTGGAAATAAATCTCATGAATGCAGATTATTTTTACTTAGAAGCTTCATAGAATATCAGAAAGGATATGAGAATTACAGAGAAAAAAGTTATTACTTGATACATCTTCCTGGTGTCCACCATGCTGTGGTCCATGGTGCATGAAAAATCCACCAGGTCCAAAGGTCTCTACACAATGGGGAACTGATATGACCCTTCCAGAAAAGTCATATCAGTTCCCAGAAATAGTTGATACCCACATACAGGACATTAATGGTGCTTATCATCAAGCTGCATCACCCAGGCCTGATGTCCAGGGTCTCCATTCTGAAATTCTTGCTGCGCCTTTCTTATGCAATGTCTTTTTTTTCTCCATCTGCACCTCAGGATTCAGGGGTCTCCCTTATATATACACTTAGAAGCTTTGAACTGGCTGATCCAGTCTACCAAAGCAAAAGTTGATGACCATTTTAAAAACATACCTAGAGAATGTGAAATCCTATGGCTTAAGCAAAGGACTAGATTTTAGAAATTATTTAAATAAACAAAGCTGGACCAAAGAAAGTGCTCAACCAAAGAACCCTGGCATTCTCAATATTCATTTAACACAGGTTTTATCAGAGCAGGAAGCAAGTACGAAGTAATGTGGCCAGAGTCACTGGGAACAAGGTGGATTGCTCTGGACATTACTACAACCTATGTTTAAATTACACTTAACATGCTGCAGTCAGCCATTTTGCTATTAAAAATTAATATTTTACATAATTTATAGATCCCTGACACCTTGATCTTAAGAAATTTTGTTGCTTTTTTCCTGCCTAGAACATTCTTCTCCTCTTTACTCCTAGATAACTCCTATCCATGTTTCAGGCCTCAGCTTCTCTTTCTATCAATCCCTCAGGGAGGCTACCCCTGACTCCTTTCCCACATCCCAGGAGGCTGTCCCGCTGCCCACTCCCATACAGTCTCAGAACCTGGACTTTTCCTCTAATGCTCTTAAGTCATCCATAATCAACATACAGCATTTGACTGTTTAATATCTGTCTCCCTTGCTAGGGGAGCTCTACATGGGCTGGAGCCACGTTTGTATTGCTCATTGTTGCATCCTCAACATCTAGCCTGGGGGAAGTGCCCAGTACATCTGGTGAGTAAAGGAATAAATGAATGAAACACAACCTGAACTACATGTTAACACTACCATGG
>NW_006442508.1:2260744-2279081 GCF_000325575.1 Pteropus alecto | reverse complement strand
ACAAGAAAAACTAGTGATCCTTGGAGGAAGATGTGGGTCATTTTCTCATGGCTCCCATTCACAAACTGCTCTAATGGAATCATTCATATCCCTGCAGGTACACCTACAGGGTCAGGAAGCTCACGAAACCCTGGGCTTGAGTTCTAATCAATAGGTCAAATATCATTCCAAAGCTTCAAGCAGACAATAAACAAACAGCAACCAGAAAAAAACAAGACAAAACAAAACAAAACAAGGAATGCTTTTTAATGCCAAATGCAGCAACACCCCTGGCATTGGGTCATTCCTCTACTTCTCATAAGCGAGAACTCCTGAGGCACCCAGAAAACTGGCAGCCTCAGAAGCAACAGGAAGCAGCAACTCCCAGTGGAAGCCACCACTGGCTGGCACTGAGTATCAACTTTGAAGAATCAAAGCAAAAGAAAAAGAACATGGCAAACACAACATGGTGTATGTATCTGACATCTAAGTTGTGGGACTCACCTTTGAAAATTCCAAGAAATGTTTGTTAGGTGAGATTTTCAGGGCAAGAGAATGCAGTACAAGGGAGGGTGAAAACAGGAAATCTAAATTGGTGATGTTGAGACTTCATTTGTATCTGTAAGTTGGTGTGCTTGGTAACCTTTAGATATTACCAATACACATTAGGCATAGAGAAGAAGAGAAAGAGAAGAGAGTTCAGAACATTATGAGTAGAGATTGAGGGATCCTGACATTAAAAAAAAAAAAAATTCCTCCTTGAAGAGAGAGACAGCATTAGAATCACCACTATGAGCTACAAACTTTACAAAGAAGCGGGAACTGATGAGTGAATGCCAAAGCAGCAAGCAACATAACATGACAGTGATGCCTGAATTGTCAAAGCCTTGGAAGTTTTCCTAATCCTTGTTTAATCTCCTGGGAATGCATCTTTAATTTCATAATGAAAATCAAGAGGCAAATAGATTTGATTTTATAGCCAACTTACGAAAAAAAAAAATCCCATTAATGAGTGGACATCTGTATTTATAGAAAGGAGTTCTAGACAGTGACCATCTAGCCTCTGAAGATTGCCCTCAATTCATTCCGTCAACAAATATTTACTGAGCTAGGCACTGTTTTAGCTGTTGGGGATACTGCAGTGAACAAAACTCTCTGCCTCCACAGGATTTACATCCTAGGGAGGAGAAGAAGAAAGCAGAAAGAGTATGTTATACAGTCTTCGGAGAGGAAGCAGGGAGGTCAGCGAGTGTGGCGGCAGGCCAGATCTCACTGAGAAGATGAGATTTTGATCTTTCACTCAGGATGTGCTTGCTCACATTGAAAATTTGATCAAAGACTTAAAGAAGCTGAAGGAGCAAGTCATGTGGATCTGAGGGGAAGACAGTTCCAGGCAGAGGGAACGGCAAGCAGGAAGAGGCTGGCATGGGGCTGCTCCTCACATGTCCCAGAAACAGCAGGGCTGGTGTGGAAGGAGTGCGGTGATCCTGGGAGGGTGAGATCAGAGAGGGGGAACAAGAGGGGCAGATGTGGCCTTTGCAGGTTTTGTGTGGGCTTTCACCCAACAGGGGAAAGCACTGCAATCTGAGCAGAAAAGTGACATGACCTGACTTAACCTTTAAAAAGCATTACTCTGGCAGTAGCTGTACACACACAGGATATATTTAACCTGAAGCCCCCCAAAAAATCATAACTTAAACTTGCAGAGTTCCTATCCATCCACCAACTCAATATAGTATACCTACTGAGATTTTCAAAATGGGGCTGAGGGGTTATTTTGCAAAAATGCAGAAAACAGCAATTCTGTCACACAGTGTAGTACAGAATGAAATGGATTTATCCCTCCACAAATAAGTCAGGTAATATATGTGCCCAAGTCTAAGGCTTATGGACCATACTGAGAACTCAGTTTGAGTCCAGTCATACATTCGGGGGTACAGTGGCCAAGGGGAATGTGAGAGGAAAAGAAAGAAAATGAAAAACAAAAATACTGTATCTGACCCAAAATTCAGTCTTGATGAAAAAACCAGGGATTGCTGCCCCAAGACTGAAGTGTGCTCTATCTACCAGTAAGCACTTACTCTGATGTTTAATGGTGACTTTCAGTCCTAGAGATTCCAGGACAGTCATGATTTCATATACGGTAGCCCACTGGTCCCACAATTCATTAAAATCCCCCTGCAGAACTTCCCACAAAGCTGTAAACAGAAAACATCAAGGTTCTCTGTCACAGAGAAAAAAGAGAAGAGATAGCTAGGGGAAGAGATTCTACCAAGGGGGACTAACTTTCAGGCATGATGAGAAGGGGTGGAGGTGGGGTCCTGAGGGTGCACAGTGGTTGAGTCCTGGGCTGGAACTACTATTCATTCCCATGTACCTGGGTCCATAATCCTCACTGAATGAGATAATGCAATTACACTCAGGCACTCAAAAAGGCCAGTTCTTTTCCCTCTTCCCTGTGTCATCCTATCATCTTTTAGGAAGGCAGGAAGAGAAAAGCAGGCTTTAATGGCACAGTCCTGAGAGGGGTTCAGCTGCAGGCCAAGTTTAGCCTCAGTCTGTGCCCCTCTGGGGCCACTTGTTAAGATTCAGCAAGCAATCCACAGATGCTGTGCTTATAGTTGCTTCAAAAGGCAACACCAGAAACAGAGGTCAGCTGCTACCAGTGTGGGTCTTGGAGCTGCTCAGGAAGGAGCACCAGACTCACCAAGGATACAACTGGATATGGCTTGGGTGGGGCCACGAGTTGGGGGATACGGAATTTCCGGGAATCCTCTGGGTGGAGAGACCTCCATTATCCAGTTTGATGGCCTCTCAACTATGGCGGCACTGAGTTCGCACACTGAGAGTGGGGAGGGATCAACAGAGGAACAATGGATACTTCCAGCACTTCTGCCCAGGAGAGATCCTCACCTCTGGCCCTCACTCCAACAACTTACTGTTATCCTCTACGTCCCTGGTGCTGCCCAAGCAGCCTACCTGGCTGTTCAGAGAGACCAAGTCCATCACCACGAAAGTCTGGTCGTGGACATGGCCCCTTTAAGAGGCATCTGCAGCTGCCATTGCTGCTGCCATAGCCTCTGTACCACTCAGCCACTGGAGACCAAGCAGCCTTGTGTCTTCATCCCCTCCTAACTCCTAAGGCGCGGGGAAGTTTCTTATTTCTCTCTTTAGTTGTAGGGCTTCTGTTCGTCTAGAGCCCAAGTGACTCTGCATGCTGTTGCTCCGTGCTTCCATCAGAACTTTGATTTGGTTGCAAGAGGGATGAACAAAGTTTCTATCATCTGTGCCATTTTGCCAGGCCTCCACTCTGGATTTCAGGGGTAATGTTTTTATTGTTGTTCATCTATATCTTTTCCTCTTCCACAATAAACATGGATTATTCATTTTTTTAGAGGCAGGGAAGTATTACATTGCAGAAAGTTTCCCAATACAAATGGTTGACATGAAAAAGAAAGTCCTTGAAAAACTAATGTTTTGTCATCTGAAAATACCTAAAAGTAAAATTAATTAATTGATTGATTAATTAAAATAATTAATTAAAATAAAAATTAATTGATTAATTAAAAATTAATTAAAATAAAATTAATTAATTAATTAAAATAAAAATTCATGAAAGTAGCTCCTGAATCACTGGTCAGTGAAGCCCAGTTTGGGTTTTGGAATACATGGCCAGCACATCATCCACCCCATAAACAGACTGGACCGAGGACAGCATGGACATTAGGGATTGAAGTACATCTTCCACATCTCTTCAAGGAAGTGTGTTATACTAGTCCTATTGTTTAATATAAGCTTGCCAATAAAAATAATAATAAAAAGAAGCTTCGTATCGAGTGACTGGAATTTTGGATGGGTTACACTGCTAGGAAAAAGATTCCTTGCTATCCTCGTCTAATAGGATACAGAAAAGGCTAAGCACCAGATATTGCTGCATCTTCCCTTTCTTCTATCTGGATTCATCTTATTTTACTTCCATTATTATATATTAGGTATTTTGGAGATGGTTCAAGAGCCACACTTGAACTTGACCTAGAGGAAAAGGCATTGCCCATAAATGCTACCCTTGGAGATAGATGTAATAACCGGATGTGACATTTGGTTGTTTCTCTCATGGGGAATATGTGATTGCATTTTGGTTGAACATGGGACAGTTATGATGCATTCTTGTGACTGTATGATATATATATCAGGAAGCCAAGGGACACACTGTCCTGGACTACAATGACAACTATTTCATCCTTTTTCTTCTGGGAACATACTCTCTGCCCCCGACTATAGTGGTAAGCATCAGACCCAGGTCAACCAATCACAATATCCATCCTTTGGCAACAGAGATTGATTGGTCCAGAGAGTGGGCATTTGTCCCAAAGCAGAGTGAATCAGTGTCCTTACCTGGGATTCATATATAAGCACTGAACAAAAGAAACTCTCTTTGCCTGAGTACTTAGCTGAAGCTGAGGGTGGCTGTCTGCTCTGGCATGTGGAGAAGGTGAATCTTCAGGAGAAGGGAATGAGGATGACTAGAAAAGAGAAACTGAGACCTGCAGGGATGAAGAGTGGGTGGGCAGGGAAGAGGTCCTGCTAGCACAAGTCCTTCTTTCCAGTTCTTCCAGTTGCTCCAACTTCAATTGCTGAAGTGAATGTTACCCCTGTTAACCTTCCCAGCTACGGTAGTCAATAAAGTCCTTTGTTCCTTCAGCTGGTTTGAGTTGAGTTTATTGATGACATTTCAACCCAAGGATTCAGCTACAATAACTATTATCAGAGGCACTGGATCCAAACCCTTGTTTCTTTTTCAGAAAAGTAGCCTAACTCGTTTATTTTTCAATCAAATCTCTACTGATCTTCCAGTTTCTTTTTCTTAGTTTACCTTCAATCGGTGTTAAAAGGCCTCAGGATTAAAATGAAACAAATAAAGAATGTAAACATTTGTCATCTGGCCACCCATTTCAACATTTCTCACAGCAACAATTGTTGTTAAGATAGACTTATGTTTCCTCTGTGGAATTCCTTGGTAACTGAACACAAATAAAGAAATCAGTCAGGAGAAGGGGGCCCTCCGCATCACAGGGCAGCTGAGGTGGAGAGATATGGAGCGCAAGGTTCCAATGAGAACAGTGTTTAATGTGTTACCTCAAATACCCGGCACCTAACAGGAGTGCAACCTTGACAAATATGCAGAGTGTAGTCTCTCACCATAGGAATTACCAAAGAAGCTAAAAACAGAAACATGCACTGCATAATCTCTAACCTCAGGGGACAACAAAAACAGAATTGCTGTGTCAATCTCATTTCCTTGTTAGGCGCATTATCATAAATGCAAGCCTTTCGTTCTGAACACCACACTTGGCTAATATTTACCCGACTCTGGTTTCTGAAATATTAAATTCCACAGTAATTTTATTTTTTGCTTTTGATCTTTACTGTTTTGTTCGTTTATCCATAAACATGAGCTACTGAACTGAGTTTAAAATAAATGGCTAAGGTTGAAACCCAAGGCCATCCAGATAGTGATGCAGGACAGGGCAAATTTCCCCAAGTTGGGGGAGAAAAAGCCCTGCACTGAGAAGAAGAGAGTCCTTTGGCAGAGAGTGTAGAAAGAATTCAACACACGTGCCAAAGCTAGAGTCAAAGGGAAAGTTTATTAGAAAAGGGGTAACACTCCACAGAGTGTGGTCTCCTCTCAGAAGCAGAGAGTGAGAGGGACCCCAAGTGTTCACAGAGAATTCAGTTTACATATCTTTATTTAGTTCCAATTTCCTTTGATATGGACATATAGTGAGGAAGGGGAAGGGGGAAAGTAAATAGCCTGAAAGGCCTGCCGGCAGTTCCCAGCCTTTAATGCATAGGTTCCCCCATGGTTTTAGCCATAGGGAATGAACGATTTTATTTGTATAGGACAGTCACTTAAAGATTGTTATTCCTGTTTCTTCTTCCACTTGGTTGTTAGCCATCCCAGCAGAAATCTTCCTTTATCCTGAAAGTGTCCTCCAGGTCTGGCTACAGGGCTGATCAGCATATTGCAATCTCTGAATACAGCTTGATTAACATTTTAATTCTCTTCCACAGTAATAGGACTAAACCAGCAGCCCAGGAAGGGAACTCACTGTTGAGGTAATAATAATAAATTTAAAATTTCTATCTTTAGATACCTCTATGTAAGATTATTTGATGACAATCCATGTGTTGATTTATCTTGATGCTCTGTTTAGGAAGGGAAGAGATTTACATGACAGATTTTCCTGGTTTTGGGTGGTAAATGGAGTTCTTATAATGTGAATGTTATAAATCCTCCTCTTTTGTCAAAATACTCTTATAGGGTGGTTTTGTGAAGGGGAATTGCTAGAATCACTCTGCAAAGCAGTACTTTGTAACACTTGACTAATTTTAAAAGTAGCTCATTCAACCAATTTTGGCGATTAAACTATTTTCTGAAATCCAGAATAGTAAAAACTTGAGAATAAGACAGGAACAAAATGGGAGACTGTTAAAAACAAGTCACAATGCATTTTAGGGTGTCTTCCATTTACTGAAACATTATCAGCAGGGGATAAAAGAGAGACTGTGTTACAGGATTCTCGAAGAGAGAGAATGGACATCAAGTCTATAAACAGGAAGCAGAGTTTATTGATGCCGGCACCGGCTCAGTGGATTCTTATCCAAAGGCTGAGCCCCGATTGTATATGGTGGGCAGTTTTATACAATCTTGTACCTCCGCATACCTACATAGCTATAAGTATTCCATATAAGGAAGAAGAACATAAAGAGAACATTGATTGGCTGCTAAACTATAAGAAAACCAGCTCAATCGTTTTTTAGAAGATTTTTGGACTGTCATGTTGGTCAGAGAGTCCCGGGAGGGGGCGTGCAGTCAGGAACTAACTCGTTCAAGCAGGAAATGGTCTGGCAGGGTCGGGCTGCCACAACTGGAGTGCATCTGAGCCGGTGGCCACTCACTGATGCTGAGCCGCAGGCCTGGGGCAGCTGGAAAACTTGGTCTCCTTGATTTGCCCACCCAGCAGTGGAGTGAGTTCTGTGCGATTATCCCAGTTTCACAGTTGAGGAAAATGGAACTCAAAGGGACACCTAATCTGCCCAGAGCCACATAACTTGTCCACCATCTTGGAGCCAGTGAATAGTAGAGGCTAAATTTGGGTCCAGGGCTCCAGGCTCCAAGGTCTGTGCTCTTCACACAGCTTAGAGTGCAGCCAGCAGAGGAGGCTAAGCTATCGAGATCTCTCTCATGAATAGTTGTTCACTTGGGCTTAAGATATACACAAAGGACTTCATTTGAATATACCTAATGAAGATGAACATGATGATGAGTTAAGCATTATCTAGTGTTTTCTGTGTGCCAAGATCTGTTTTTGTGCCACATATAAATTCTTTTCATCTTCAGAACAATGCAGCCAAGAGGGCACTATTATTATCCCCATTTTATAGACAGGGAAACGAAGGTACTGAGAGTTAAGTGGTGCAAAGATACACAGCTGCTATATGGAAGAGCCAATATAAAACCCAAGCAACTGGCTCCAGAGTTCATACTCCTAATTTCCACACTCTTCTCCTCAGACACAAGGATAACAGCGAGTTAGCACAGCCTACAATTTTGTAATTCCACATTGTCCCGCTCAGACTTTTATTCAGAACAACACTCATACTACCCTTCTACTGGCAAAAGTGAGACACTTGGGAGACATGGAAGAGCTTACAAGTTTCAAAGAAAAAAAAAGGGCTCTCTTGCTACATTACTCCGTAGAAAAACAAATCAATACTTGAAACCATATCTGTCTTCTTGGAAATCTGAAACACCTATAACAGTTTCAACAGACTGAAATCACATGCCCCCACAGGTTCAAGATGGGGGCTCCCCAAGACAGGCTCACACCATGGGTCTTTTCTTATCTTCCGAATTTGTAGATCATCTTTCTTATGAAGCCTGAAGTACCACTTGGAGAAATAAAACAAAGCAAAGCAAAACCACTAGGCTCTTTCATTAAAAGGAAAGTAACCTAAGTAACAGCTGTTGTATGCATATTACAGAAAATATAGTACTTGCTTTCCAGAGCAGAGTGCATCCAGAGCAAGTCAAGTCATTGTTTGCAAGTCAAGTCATTGTGGACAAACAAGTCCAGAGCCACCCTCCAAAGATTCACCAACTAGGAAAGAGATAGCAAAGCATAAAACCATCTGACTCTCGCTTTTGACATTCAAGATGGTCTTCCTTTGCTATTTCAGTTTTCTCTTACAATTCCAAAGAAGGCTTTTCCTTTGATTTAGGGAACATTTTTGTCCCACAGAAATGGGATAAACATTTTTATCCCACAGAAATGGGAGGTTGAAAGAGGAGCTATTAGTTCACTCTCATAGATGCAGTAGAGAGCAGCTGCTTTTGTCTACCCAGCATTCCTTCCATAGCAAACCACTCCCCTATGTGCTGTTCTCGTGAGCGGCCCAGTGAACCAGGCCTAGCCTATAACAGAATGCTCTTTCCCAAGCAATAAAGATGGGCCATAGGATGGCATGTGAATAGCTATCTTTCTGCTGTGCGTTTTAAGCTGGAAAGATGACACATTGAGTCTTCTGTGGTAATATGGGTATAGAGAGGAAAAATTCCTAGAACCAATGAGTCCCTTTTTCTCTAATTTCTGTAGTCTTTACTTCCTTCTTGTTACATACCTTAGCATCCTTCTGATTTGAATGAACCAATAAATTCCCTTTGTGTTTAATCTGGTTTGAGTTAGATTTCTGTCTCTTGCAACCAAAAGTCATAATATAAAAGATTAAAAGTTTAAATTGCTGCCTCAAACTCTCACTGAAGGTGCCTGCCTGAGTTGAAGGTATTTTCCTCTCTTACAAAGGACTGAGTTTCTTTTATACCCAACAAACCTATCCGACGTCTTGCTTGTCTCCATCATCTTCTTGTCAGTTCATTTCTTTCTTTTTCACTCCACATTTACCCTGGACTTCAGGCATAACTGCAGTAACTTAATCTGTCTTTGAGAAGACGGGGAGATACCTGTTAGCTTAACAACAGCAAAATGCTCAGGCATCCCAATATGGTCTGGTCTTCCATGTGGTTACCTTGATACCATGAGTCATTTATTCCAGTCACACTGTCATTGCTTTAAGCAGTGATTCTCAAGATAGTTGTATGTTTAGTCTGCGGAAGAGCCTGGGCATGAACATTTTTCAAAATTCTCCCAGCCAAGTTTAAGTCAGCTACGGTTAAGGTTGGCTGACTAACTATATATTTATACAAATTTTTAATAATTTTTATTATTATCTTGTTCTCTGACCAAGATCCTGGGGATAGGGTTGGAAAAGGCATGTTGGCCCTGTGTGACTTTCCTTCAATATCTCGGGATGTGCTTGAATTCATTAGAGCATATTAGATATCTCCAGGGGTATGATGGGAATGATCAAAGGTCCCTGTTCTTAATATCACTTACATATTGGCCCTGTGGTCTGTGAACTCATGGGAACCCACAAGTGTGCATATCTGCTGTGTGCATTTAAGTCTTCTGTCTATATACATTAAATCATACAATTCTGGTAGACTCGTTTTTAAAAAATCAAATCCTTGATCTTTCTGATATAACTCATTTTGGTTAACAGAGATTATAGTATAACCTACCTAGATGGTATACGTATTACTTTGCTAGGGCTATGGTAAGAAAGTCCCACAATCAGAAGTTTGGACATAGAAACAGGCACATAGCAAGAACACCATGTGAAGATGAAGGCAGAGATTGGGATAATGCTTCTATGAGCCAAAGAACACCAGAATTTGCCAGCAAACCAAAGCTAGGGAAAAGCTAGGGAAAAGTCACGAAACAGATTCTTCCTCACAGCCCTCAGAAGGAACAAATCTGGTTGGCACCTTGATCTCAGAGTTCTAGCCCCCAGAACTGTGAGAAAAATTTCTGTGCTTTAAGCCTGGGGTCCCCAACCCCCAGGCCACGGACCAGTATTGGCCAGTATTGTTAGGAACCGGGCTGCACAGCAGGAAATGAGTGGCGGGCAAGCAAGCAAAGCTTTATCTGTATTTGCAGCTCTGGCCAGCACTAGCATCATTCCCTCAGCTCCACCTCAGATCATCAGGCATTAGATTCTCATAGGAGCACCAATCTCTGGTGCAAAAAGGTTAGGGATGGCTGGTTTAAGCCACCCAGTTTGTCATACTTTGTTATGACAACCCTAAGAAACTAATATAGCTCCATACAGAAAAAAAGTCTACGATTCTGTAATCATTCACCTTTGATGCTGTCTGTAGTGGTGGGGGGCAAGATCCACAAGTTTGAATAACCTAAAAACAATAAGTTAAAGGGTCATTGTTGATCTTCATGCAATGTATGGATTTTATTACCAGCTGCTTTTTGAAGACAGAAGAAGAGGGGAAAAATAAAACTTTCCTCTTTCTTAGCCTAGAAAACAAATCCAAAAAGCCCAGCTGCCTGGACATTTTATAGAAGTCAGTTAGAAAATTATCACAAGTTTTGAAACAAAACATAATTCTATTGGTTTTCAAAATGGGTACTTACTAAAGCTTTTTTAGTAAAACAAGAAATACTACAGGAAACCAGGACACCAAACAATTCCATATTGCTTTCTTGGTTGAGTACATATGGTATGGATTAATTTGTAAAAGTTCCAGTAAAGCACATAATGTGTGAAATTACAAAACCTCAGTTTGCCAGTATTTAAGATTGTATTTCATTGGCTCAGTTCAGAACCTTCTCCACCAAAGGCAGTCCTGTTGTAATATGGAATAAACTGTTGGCTTAAACACTAATTAACATTATGAAATGATCGTTTCCTGTTGCAATATAATACTCAAATAAAAAAAAATTAAGAGAGGGCAGAATGGAAATTGATCTTGCTGGTTGAGATGGCAAACTCTTCTTAGAAATGGAATCACCCACAGTTAGACTTGTTGTTACTACATCTCTTCAACTTTCTCTTGACGTTTTCCCTCCAACTTAATGTCCAACTTTATTCTCATGAATCACTCAAGCTTATACTTCTGTCCAGGGTGCATTCAGATCTTTGGGAGAAATCTTCTTTAGAAATTGAAAGAAAGTGAAGAATAGAGAACAAAAGATAAAATTGACAAGGAATATTTGCTACTATGATTAAACAGAAAAATCTTGACTTGAGTTAAATTCTTCAATGATTTGCTTTGTGCCTTTGGGGAAATTTCTTCAATTCCTTGTTCTTTAGTTCTCTTGCTTAAAAGGAAATAGCCCCAATATCATAATACTGGAAGGGTCAATGAACAAAGAAACTAATCCATTACCAAGACCCAGTTAGACATTGATGGTCAATTCTGGTCCTTTTGCTGGAGCCAACAGGAAAAAGGTGCTCTCTTTCCACATAGGTAATGATTTCTGGTGACCAGATGAACACCACAAAGGAATAGCCTGCCAGAGAATGAATAAACACAAAGAAAATCAGAGGCAAGAAAAGAGAGAGGTAGAGCTCTAATAACACCATACGAGCATCCACGACCACTCTACATCAGACAGACTTCTAGTCTTCAGGGTCATGTGAGCCATACACATTTTTATGCTTAATCCATTTGTGTTGGGTTTCTGTTACTTGCTACTAATGAATATAGAATCCTATCAGTGATAAAAATAGTAATTTGATCAAAGATGACTGTCCTTTGATACTCTTTAAAAGGATGTATCCACTCCACAAAGATCCTGGGGCTGTCACAAGAAGGAAAGAAAAAAGTGTTGTAATTTCATTCTAAAGAGAGGTTGGGACAGAATTAAACTTTCTCTGAATAGCCTCAAGGGCCAACAGTTGGAAGAAGCAAAAAAGCAAAATTGGGCTCAAAGCAAGGAAAAACTTCCCACTATTCAGAGCTGTATAAAATGGAATGGACCACCTCTCGAATATGTTCTACATATATCTACTTTCTTCCATTGTTACTACTGCTACACTGGTCCAAGCAGTCCTAGCTCACATGTGAACTACTGTCAGAGCTTCCTAAAAGCATTCGTGCATTTAACAAATGTTTACTGAGCCTCTACTCTGCACTAGGTGCTTTTCTAGATTCTGAGGACTCAGTGGAGAAAAGAACAGACAAAAATCCCTGCCCTCAAGGAGTGTGCATTCTAGTAAGGAGAAACAAACAATAAACGAGTGTAATATATAGCATGACAGATGGTGATAGGTGCTAGGCAGGAAAGGAGATAGGGAGTACAGTAAGCCTTCACCTAATGTCTTAGATAGGTTAGTGGAAACTGCCACTTTAAGCAAAACAACTATAAAGAAATCAATTTTACCATAGGCTAATTGATATAAACAAGAGTTAAGTTCCTACATAATATTTCTGTTCACAAAATCATCACCAAACTTCTAAATAAAGACTCAAAACATTTCTAATATTAACATTAAAATAAATGTGAGCTATACATACCTTTAATAAAAATGAGTAAAGCCATTATTTTCCAACTTCCTTATTCCAGTTCAGGGTTGCAGGTGGCTAGAGCCTACCCTGGCAGCTCAAGGCAAGGTGCGAACCCACCCTGGGCTGCATGCAGGCACACTCACACTCACACTCATTCAGAGTGCAACAATTGAGACACTCAAGTTAACCTGCAAGTTAACATCATGTGCCCATCTTTGAGATATAGGAGGAAACGGAGTACCAGGAGAAAACTCACACAGCCAGGAAACAGAGTACCAGGAGAAAACTCGCACAGACAGTAGCTCTGGCCGGGAATCAATTTTTTCCTCATCAACATTGTAACTAAAAGAGGTTGAATGAAAGAGGTTGAGGACCTGCTGGAGGGAACTGGGTTGAACTGTACTAACCAGGTGAAGGCCTCACTGAAAAAGAGATACTAGAGCTAAGACTGGAAGGAGATAAGCTAGTAACTTACACAGACACCTGGAGAAAGAGCATTTTAAGCGGAAGGACTATTGAGAATAAGAACCCGGAAGCAAGAAATTTGGAGCATGTTCAAGACCAGAGAAACAAGGATAGGATAAAGAAAGGAGAGGGTAGAAGAAATGAGGTCCAAAAAACAAGGGATGGTTATAAATCAAGAGGGGCCCGAAGCAGGCAATGGATGGATTGGAAGAGTAGGACAAAGGCAATGGAGGGCAGTGGAAAGACATATTTTAAAAAGGTCACTCAGTCACTGTTTGGGAAATAAATTGTCTCCATGCTGCCAATCTGATATTCTGCAGTCCATTGTCCACAAACCAGAATGAATCTTTTAAAACATTATAGAAAAACCCAGCAGCAATCCTCCCCTGGACATATACCCTCAAATAAAACTTACATCCACACAAATAACTGTACATGACTGTTCAGAGCAGCTTTATTTGTAATAGCCCCAAATTAAAAACGACCAAAATGTTCTACAGTAGGTGAATGATTAAACAAACTGTGTAACATCCATACCATGGAATACTACTCAGCAATAAAAAAGGAACAATCTATTGATACACATTACAATACTGATGGATCTCAAGGGTGTTAAACTATATGAAAAATCTCAAAAGATCACATACTGCATGATTCCATTTATATAACTAGAGTTAAAAAAAATGTACCTATTGGAGGTAATGGATGAAGGGTACTGAGGACCTCTCGGTAGTATCTTAGCGACTTCCTGTGAATCTGTAATTATTTCAAAAGAAAAGGTTTTTCTAAAGAAAGCAGTGCAGAAGACAAATTGTATTTCCGTGGAAAAATATATGGTGTCTACATGCAGCACCCCCACCCCACTTATCTGATTCTACTCTTGTGTTGTCCTTGAACTATTTTTACAACTTTGAAAGTTTAGTTAACTGATAGACACGCCAACTGCCCTGTGTGGTAGAGGTTCCCTTCCCCTCCTCACCCACAACCCCCATAAAAAAAGTTTACACATGAAAAAAACTTATGCCTTCAACTGAACATTCCTTTATTCCATATCAATTTGTGCTTTTTTGACTTTTCCTTGGAATACTATGAGGGTATGGAGTAAGTTAAATAAAATCTTTAATATCTGTTCATTTTTATGTCTGCACAAATCATTTTACCTTTTCTGAAAATTATCTTCTAAGAACATAAATCTCGCCGTGTCACTCCCCAGTGTTACCGCCTCCAAGCTTCCCATTGCATAGAATAAACCCCAAACATGTTCCCAGGTATACAAGGCCCTGAACAGCCTGGATCCAGCCTTTCGGGCTCTGCCCCTCGCCAGGACACTCTGACCACACGCCCTTCTTGCGGCTCCCCGAGAACATCAAGCTTGTTCCCACTTATAGCTCTTGCATCTGCTGTCCCTCAGCCTGGACTGCTCTTCTCATGGATGCTGCTTCTTCATGAGTAAACTCAGCTCAATTGTTCTACCTCAGTGAGGTCTTCTCAAACCACTCTATCAAAAGTAGTATCCCACCCTATTTTTCATGAGTTATTTTTATCTAAAATAATTAGAATAGTGATAGATTTTATATATTATCTTATGTAAGTATAATACATTATATTCCTTATGTGATATAAATATATTTATTATATACTGTATATTATATTATTATTGTTTGGTTAGTTACTAGTTTATTATCTGCCCACCCAATTCCATAATAGTAGGGTCTTGGAATCTGGTTCCATTATATCCCCAAGTGCTTAGAAAGGTACCTGGCATAAAGTAGGCACTGAATAAATATTTGTTGAATAAATCCTTGGGTGAATGATGCTTCCGAAAGTAGTGAAGTCCCCATTACTGGAGGATTTTAAGCATGGTTTATACAACCACTTGACAGAGGCAAAGAAAAACTATAGGTATAGGCTCAGTCACAAGAATATAAGACCGTTAAGGTCCCTTTTAGCTCTATCGGTCTATGATTCTAAGGCCACCACGCCCTTTCTGCTATGCAATGGGAAATACAAAGGGGTATTCCTCAGTCATTTTCCACCAAATGATAGTATGCACACCCCTGTTCCTGCTGCAATATCATCTCAGCATTAAAATGTTGAAGCTAATCAGACATTTAATTTCAAAGTGGAAGGTCATTATCTTGTCACAAAATTTTATTCCAATTACTTTTTTTTCTATTATATGAAATGAATTAAAAGTAGCACAAAACATTGGGAGATCAAACAGTCAATCAGAAGCTCATTAAATATCATTGAAATTGGTGCAATAAAAAGCATTTCCCATGGCTGACATTATTTAAAAGCTATATTCTGGATGGTTCAAGAAACTGACATGCTGCCAATCAAAAAATCACCCTGTCCATAAATAGCCACTTGACTTTTAAAAGTTCACTATCTATTTTCCTGAGATAAAGAGTAAATATCTAATGAGATTTAAAGCATGAGTGCAATTACTATCCTATGAGCCCGTTTGAGACCCTAAAAAGAAGATAACAGCAAAGTCACCATCTGATAATTTAGACTATAACTTACAGAAAGATGCTTACAAAGTGCTACCAGTGATTTATAAACAATTCAATACATACATTTATGTACAATACTCAGCTAAGTACAATCCCAGACAGGAATTAGCAGGTCAGTTACAATTTTAAAATTGAGTTCAACTCCACACTTAGAATCAATGCCCTTTTTATTTTCTAAAGAGTGATTGTTAAGCACTTCATTTTCCTGTGGACCCCAGACATAGGCGACTGCTAGTATGGGGATCTGAAAGCTGTTCATTTTTAAATTTATAATACTTTTCCTCTAAGTGCCCTCTCCCACCACCCACTTTAAAGGAAAAAAAAAAAAAAGCTAAACCACTAATTTTAGCATTTAGTTTTACAGAAACAACCACTTTTTGATGTACAGGCTGATAGGTCCTTTTGGTAGGTAAAATATAACAAAAGAAGTACTGTTCCCAGTCTCTTATGGTGTTTGAAGTAGTGAGGGCGATACAAATTAAAAATACATAAGCAAAAGAAAAAGTCCTCAGGTATAGGAAATTCTTCTTCGGTAGAACTCAAGAATTTCTCCCCTCTACACCCTACCACCACCACCACCACACATACTGCCAGTACCCCAATTTCTTTTCAAAAGCCAAGACTTATTGACAAATTATCTGGGAGTAAAGTGAGAGGAAAACATTTCAATGCAAAATTCATAACTGCTTTATAGAAAGAAAAGTGTGGGGAGGTTTGTTATCATTTATTTCCTCCAGTATATCATTCAATTTTAGCTGTCTCACGTCTCAGAAGCAGCTCTCCCATTTCTCACTTATGTGCCTAAGAAACATCTCCCTGGCATCTCATTCTCTTCCTGTCTTTCACCAGCATTTCATTATTTCTTAACTGTCCCTCTCATGCTTGTCTCCCTTTTTCCTAGTGATCCACGTGTCCTCATTTAGCAGTTTTCAGAAGCCAGGGAGAAACGTTGCAAATAATGTTAAATATGATTAATATCTTGAATTCCTTGAAATATGACATGCATGAGTTACAATGAAACCTCTTTTATTTCCCCATGAAATGCTTTTGCATAATGAGAAAGAAAATGTCCTCTATGCCCTAATCAGCCCTGACAGTTCCTGGACTCCCAAATACTTTTATTTATGGCATTATTTATTTCATCTCTAATAAACGGAGGTTGGGGAGGAACCACAGCACGATCTAAGGAGGTTGCAAGGAGAGACACAGACTCTCTAGGGTAGAGGAACACAGAAGCTGAACCAAGAAAGAGAGAGGCTGCTTCCAAAATAAGAAAGATGTGGGAAATGAGAGGCCAAGGACCTGAACCCCAAGAAAAAGAAAATGGGTCACTTTCCCAAGACTAAAAGGAAAGCTCTGAAAAGGAATGTTATTTCAGAGTGGAGAGATGAGGTGAGTCATACATCAAGGAAGAGATGTACCCAGAATTCTAACCTGGAGAATGAAGATTGAAGGCTGGAAACCAAACCTAGGAGGGGTCTGATGATATTGGATTTGGCTTAGGGGAAGGGAGATTTGGTCTTTAAAAAAAAAGAAAAAGTGGCTGGGAGATGCCAGGACACTCCTCTGGATTTGAAGACATCTCTACCCCATATGGAGATCCTCCTCCACACCACAGAAGGTCTTCTCTCATTCAAACAACTACTGAAATTGTGTGTCCTCCAGAAACCCTGGCCTTGTGGCCTCAGATGCAGAGAGGAACAGGCTGGGCAATGCAGAGTGAGGGCTCTCCGGCCACCCTGGTCTTAAAATAATATTGTTGAGTTATCTAATCTCCATCCCAAAAGGAGGTATCTGGCCATATTTTCTCCTCAATTGCACAGTCTATCTACTATGAGAAGTAAGGATTTGAATTCAAATGACCTGGATACATCTGTGTAAGGAGCCTCAGTTTTCTCATCTGTAGAATGGGCGAAATGATTCTGTTACGCACCCTCAGCGCTCCTATAGGGAATTAATGAAATATTGTTAAAAGTCCAACGCCCTGTGCGTTCTTATGATCGGCATGAGCTCAAAGGCCACGTGCTGGACGTGGGCAGAAGCGCAGGCGTGCAAACAACGTGCAGCGACCTGGGTCAAGATCTTCAAAAGTTTTTCTCAGAAGGTTGGGGGAGTAATTCCTGATCCGCAAAAGAACTGGCTGGAAGACCTCCCCAAGGCACGCACGCACGACGCACTCAAACCACTCCGCCCCGTCCCGCCGAACTACCACCCGCCACGCTGTGCAACGCCGATAGTTTGGGGTCGCGTTGGGGGGCGCCAGGCGCTCGTTTCCGGAGCTAGACGCCGCCGACAGCAGAAGTCTCGATTCCACATCTGGATCTCAGAAGTCTCGCCCTGGCCCGAACCTCGCCCTGTTACCAGGTCGCCTTTCTGGTCCCAGCCGTCCCCTTCCCTCCCCCACCTCCCCGTCGAAGACGCACACCCGGCGGGCCTACCCCGCGGGCAGTGGCGGCGCCAGGCCCCGCCCCCGCCCGCATTATCATTAGCAGATATTACCCTAAACACTTGCTCTTTACTTCCTTTCTCCCTCCAGGCATTGGCGAGGCGGCCTGTCAATCAACTCTCGGGCGGCAGCCCCCCGCGCGGGGGCTCAGCGATGCCAGGCTTAGCGACAGGCGGCAGTGACGGCGGCGGCGGCCACGGCACAGACACACACCCTCCCACACGCGCGCACACGGGCAGAGCCGGCGGGCGGGCGGCGGAGGCAACCTCAGAGCCCGGCGCCGGGCGGGGAGGGGGCGTGCGACCGGGGACTGGCCCTGAGGCGCAGCATGGAGGAGGAGATGCAGCCGGCGGAGGAGGGGCCCAGCGTCCCCAAAATCTACAAGCAGCGCAGCCCCTACAGCGTCCTCAAGACGTTCCCCGGCAAGAGACCGGCTCTGGCCAAGCGCTACGAGAGACCCACTCTGGTGGAGCTGCCGCACGTCCGGCCGCCCCCGCCGCCCTT
>NW_006442508.1:2242898-2260631 GCF_000325575.1 Pteropus alecto | reverse complement strand
AGAGCTCAGCGCAGGTACCAACTCTTGGGCGCAACTTTCCTTCCCGCTCCGGCGGGGGGAGTAGTGGGGACCGAGGAAGGGGAGGCTGGGGACCCCGGACACCCTCCGGCGCGATGGGCCTGGCCGGGGAGCGTGAGGGGAGAGTGGGGGGGGCACGCCCCGGAGGCCTCCCCGCGCGGGCAGCAACTTCTGGAGAATTCTGAGCTCAGCGCAGGTACCAACTCTTGGGCGCAACTTTCCTTCCCGCTCCGGCGGGGGGAGTAGTGGGGACCGAGGAAGGGGAGGCTGGGGACCCCGGACACCCTCCGGCGCGATGGGCCTGGCCGGGGAGCGTGAGGGGAGAGTGGGGGGGGCACGCCCCGGAGGCCTCCCCGCGCGGGCAGCAACTTCTGGAGAATTCTGAGGCGCTGTCGCCGCATCCCGAGCTTCCGACGGCGCGCGCGCCACCTAACAGGTGGCTCCGCCGCCCGAATTCGGCTTGGCGCCCACCGAGCGCATCGGCGGGAATTGTTCGAGCGGGGACCTGGCAGGCAGCTCTGGCGCCGAAGCCGCGCGCGGCCCTGGATTGAGACCGGACACCCTAGGGTGACAGCCGAGGCAGCTCCCAGCGAAGCTTGAGCTACTCTGTAGGGTCTCTGGGACGCCCTCCCCTTTTCCTCCGCTGCTTCACTTTTTCCTTTCCACTTCCATTTACCTATTTCTTTCATTTGTTTTTTTTTTCTTTGCCTACTGGCCCTCCTTTTCTCCATCGCTTTGATGCTCTCTCTTTTGCTGTCTACTCAGCAGGCTCTTGTGCGCGCGGTGTCTCTGTACCTCTTTCGTTGCTCCTCTCTTTCCCCACCCACCCACCCCAAAACCCCAGCCACGCGGTTGTGAGACTCCTGGCTCCTCTACGCCAGCGATGCGGTGGAACTGGCGCTCGCCCCTAGGGCCAACTTCGGGGAAGGAGACATCCCGCCCCTCCTCCCAGCCCCGAGAGCCTCGGCGCTCCAGGCCCTCCATCCACAACACCCCCTACGGGGTGGGACACGGCTACGCCGCGGGTCCCGCGCCCCGGAGCTTCTGGGCCGGGGCCTGCGGAAATGCTTCGTTGGGCGCTAACACCCCAGGGTACAAGATTCTAATCCATTACCGGGAGCCTGAAGGCGGCCCCTTGGGAAAAGGCCAGGTGTCCTACCCGGCTGCGGGAATGGAGATGGGATAGTGGAAAGGCCAGAGCGTGGGGCCTGCGACCTAGGACGCTCTCCACTCCTTGAGGACTGGCAGCCACGTTCATTCCGCTTATCTGAACTAACTCAGGCCTTTTATAGCACTTTGGAGGCTCCCCTCCCCCCCAAGTCTGCATATCAATGAATCCAAGGCTTTATTTCTAATGAAAATATGAGCATTGTTTCTAAATGAGTTATAGATGCCTACGCTAATGTTCTGTTTGTCAATATTTTGACACATGAAGGATTGGTTTTGAGAAAGAAAATCTAATTACAGGTTATAGTGAAGACTTATTCTATCACATCCCTCACTGATTCGGAGATGTTTGATGGCTTTGAGTGGGTTTCTTATGTGGATGTCCTTAATTGTTTATGGGTGTGTGTGTGTGTTTTTTAAGTTGTTCCTGGCCCAGTATTGTGTTTTTATATTCGATTTTAGGTTCCTCACCCACTTCCTTTTTCCACATTTTTCTTCTGTTTCCACCTCTTGAGGTTTGTGTTCTTTTCTTTGGGTTTGGAGTCTTTTTTTTCTATACTGCTACTTGTTCATGCCCAGTTTTATTCCTCAGCTCTGCTTATCTTTCTGTTTTTTAATCTCGTTTTTCAGGAATTTGTATTCTTTTCCCTTTTTCTATATATTGCTTACTCCTTTGCATAATCTCAGTTCCACCATGTTCATTGGGGTTTTCCCCCTCTTCTGCCCAGTTGAGTCTTTAATCTCATCTCGCTTTCTCTTTTCAGTCTTTGCTGACTTTCAGTCTTTTACTTACTTTATACACTATAAATCTGCCCCCTCTCATTTCCATTTTTATCCATAGTTCTAATCTTGTTTTATTCCTTCTTTTCTCTGCACCAGTCACTTGCTATCCTGTCTATGGTCCTTCCTACTCTGGCAGTTTCCCTGCTATCTTTCATTCATATGTAGCTTTTTGGTTGTGGTTTTTTGTTTTTGTCTTTTTTTTCTTTCTCACCTTGTCCTAAATGTTCTTTCAGTGTTTCTTCTAATGTTCTGTCTAGTTTATGATGTCTCTGTCCCCAGATGGAAATCACATCACTCAATCTAAAGGAATGAAAATGGGCTTGTTGATGCCCCCTCAAAGGGAGTTTGAGGGGGCATCAACAAGCTCTTTTTAAGAGAGGTAAGCATGATAACACCAAGGACAGGATGTCACGTGCTTGTTGGAAAGATGTGAATTAAATGGTAGGTGTCTTCCATGAAGTAAAGAAAATAGTCTGAGGCAAAAAAAAAAAAAAAAAAGCTCATAGTACTAGACATCATGAATTGTGATCATAATATTAATCATTGATGGACAAAGCCATTTCTTAACAGGCATTGTAATGTGAGTGGCCATCAGAGGGACAGTCACCTGATTGGCTCTTTGAGGAACTAGTGGTTTCACTTTGAACCAATGAGCATGTGTGCACAGAGGGATGGCCATTTAAGCATACTGGGTGGGGGTGGGAGTCATTTGCTTGTTGCACCCTCACGAAAAGTATTATTGAAATATCTTAGGCCACCTAGTAAACCGGAAATAGTCAGAATATCAATATGATTAAATGAATCAAGGATAGAAGAAGAGAGATGACTGAGTGTCCAGAGCAAGTGCAATGAAAACATGAAAGGGTTGAAGTGAATCTTATTTGCCATTAAGGGCCATAAACCATTGAGAGGAGAAACATGTGATTAAAAATAGATTTTTTTCAACATTCTTATAAAATCTCATGAAGAGTATAATTTTCCTTAAAAGGCATAATATACCATGGTTTTAAAAGCATATTTTTCCTCTGTGGGAGGCTTAGAGTTAAAACCCACGTAGATCTTGATATGCAGCCTAAATTTGGCATCAGGAAATGGGAAATTGCATCTTTAAGCAGAGTACAATCAAAAATGAATTACAATAAATCCTATATAATTGCATAGGTCATTCTCTTTAATGAGATTTTATTAACCTGACTGTCAAGCTTTTGAGTCAGGCAGATATTTTATCTTCTTCAACTGATAAAAGTGTCAGCTATAAACCACCATATAAATATTCATAAATCTACACATCTGTGGCAGCCTATCAGCATCATTCTTTTGGACATTAAAAGCATTCTAATTACTTTCTGTCTAGCAGAGCTGAAATGCTGCCTGTTATAGTATGTGCTTGGCAGGCATGATTGCTTTTGTTTGCCATCACAAATAGCAGCATCCTATTTTATATACCGATGGTCCAGAAAATATTCAAGGATTGACTGAGCAGGATGAGTATTAGGAAGCACCATCTGGTTTTGATAGCACCAAGTATATTAACTCATCTGTTAATTTTTGACACATCATTGATTTATTTATTTAGAAAAATTGCATCCTGTTTTGCTGTGTTGATGTTTGCCATTATGAAAAAAAATGGGATGGCATTTTTTTTTTGTAAGACATAGTTAATTGATTTAAGACAAGGTTGATGCTTCCAAAGAGGCTTTCATTTTTTAACTTCTATTTTCTAAACCATGAAGTCTTGTCTTAAAATGAAGTTATATTAATGTTTTAAAGAAATTATCTATTTTGAACTAGCCGAAAATCCTTTAGGTAGATATATGGATACATGATAGTAGGTCACAAAATTTTTTCTGCTTCTGCATTTTTTAATATTAATATATTTCACCCTTCATTGGGCTAAAATCAAAAGGTTACCACTACTCTCGACTGCTGTGATCTCCTTCATAGAAACAGAATGCTCTTGGGGATATGCTGTGATGGGCAAATTCCATTCAAGGCTTTACTTACAAAGAAGGACATTAAAGTAGGAAGCCTGTGTTTGATTGCTGAGTTCCCATACCTCTTCTTATTCACTTATCAGATTTAGGATGGATTAAACCACTTAAATTCCAAAGAATTTCTAAAAATGAATTTTTTTTAATTAAAAAAATAATCATGGGTTCAGATTTTGGAATCAGACTAGGCACATTTGCAGCATGATATTATCTCCCAACAGACTGCACAACAAAGCAAAATAAATTGGAAGTGGCCATTTTAGAATGCTTTGTGATTATGATTTATTAACATTTCATGGTGTTTAATTTTAGCAAAGTTAGGGGCAAAGTAAGTAGTTTTAAAGCTCTTTTGTAAATTGCTGACTGTCCTTCCCTGCCATCATCTGAGTGGAGTATTCTGTGACTAGGGGGAAAAAAAGTTAAAAAAAAATTCAAAATACATGTCATTCTTAGCTCAGTTGTGAATCATGGATCAGTGGCCATTCAGTTGTGTTCATATGAAAACAGAACTTTTCTCCATTTTTTAGCAAGAATGGGCATCACACAGTACTTGCATTTGTAATTCTATCTAGAAAGCTAAAGTATTGTTGGCTGCAGTATGTATTAAGTGGAAAGATTTACTGTGTTCTATGAAATATAATAGTAATATTTTTCATCACACTCTTCAGTGTAAAATACTATTCAAATATTAAAATATTATTCAAATATGTTAAGATACTGAAAAGAGAAATTCGATTTTAAGGGTTATAGTTGCTCTTTTTGTATATATCATTTCTAAGAATGAAGCATTTAAAAAAACTGCAGGCAAGAACTGTTTTATGATTGTAGCTATTTTCTGATATTCTGAGTGCACTTTAATACATTATCTTCATAATGTAGGGTAGTACATAATGATTTTTTTCTCAGCATATTACAAGTTTATCCTTCAATTAAGAAAACAAATCATACTTGTCCCTAAGTCAGATTTTTTCCTTAAAATCTATACCCTAATGTGATTTTATCAATATGATTTAAAATACTGAGTGTTCTTTAGGACATAGAACAAATATATTGAGCAATTCTTTCTAAACAATTCTATTTTAGCCTTTCTTTTCATATTTTCCTTTCATCAAGGTTATGTTAATGGTGTATAGGCTGTAAATCAATTGGGACTATGCTGATTAAAATGCAAACAGTAAATACAACTTCAGGTCTAGAATGGGATTATAGGATTAAAATGAATGAAAACTGCGAGTGTGCTAGCATTGAGAATTCCCAATCAATATCATTCTTTGATTTTACTAATAAAAGAACAAAAACCTCCAAGTAAAGAAATGAGATTGCAACATCTTAAATCTCCCCACTTATATCGTTTAGCTGTTTACTTTTTTGTTTATTTGGTTTTGGTCATTATAAAGAAATGATACCCCAATATTTGAAGCCTTCCCCCCATTAGTGTTGATTTACATTATGAGCTCAGTTCTTCATTTCACCTGGCAGGGGGCAGAGGCGACATCATCAGTTCGAGTGCTTGGTGTGTGAAAGATACTTTCTATGTCCACATCCCTTTTTCTCCAACATAGTAAGAAGACTTTATGTTGGCAGCTCCTTCAGCCAAGTTCACAGTCCCATCAATCAATTCTAGCCTGAAACTATACCCAGCATTTGGTTTCTTCTTCAGCATTCAAAATAATTGTGTAAAAAACAGGTCTTTGCCTGATATTTGAGGGATTCGAGACAAGAGTACAAACGCAGACCTGTAGAATTCAGTTAGCATTAATGTATTGGCTAGGTGGAGAGCCAGAGGAGAGAAAGAGCAGTTAAGAGGATCGATTTATAAACTATATAAATGTCTAACCAATGTCCTGTATACTTGAAACTAATAAAATTTTTAAAAATGCAAGCCCTATGTCTAAATAATTAAGAGGCATGAATCGGGCTAACTTTAAAAAGTTCTGTCCACCTACCCTGACAAAGACACCTTCATACTGACCAGGTTTGACTTTGGAGTTTGCAGCAACTCATGGCCTTTTCTTCCCACCCCTAGCTTCATCTTCCTCTAGGAGAGAGTTCTTACACACACATATGGATGCCCCAGCTCTGGTACCATGGTCTGTCTTGGGGAGGATGGCTCAGGGAAGAGACCACAGGCCCTCTAAGCAGTTTGAGTTCCTGGATCTTGGGTACTTAGCCTTGGGGAGAGGGAGGGCTGGAGCAGGAGGGTCTAGGCTGGGCCCTCCTGCCTGTGTCTAGGGCAGTACTGCTCCTTAGAATGAGGATGCGCTCTGCCGAGAAGAAAATAATCCTGTGGACTCTCAGCCTGCCTAAGTGGTCTTGCCACCGCCATCCCAGCCAAGTAAATCTGAAAATGCCATAAACTAAGAGTCTCTTTTTTTTTTTTTTTTTAACAAGAGCTCTTGCATGTATTCAGTAAATATTTCTTGAGGTACTATGCTGGCCCTGAAACCCCAGGGCACTCAGACTTACTGGCTTCATAGACTGTACTGTCTCTCTTCCTCTCCTGAACTGAAGAGTACTAGCCTGCATATTCTGATTTGTCATTTTTTCAGAGGGATCCAGGAATAGTAGCATTTTATAGCTTTGGGAGATGTGAGGGATGCTTCCTGTTTGCCAGGCACTGTGCTGTAGGCTTTACGTTCTTATTAAATAATTTAAAAAGGAGACTTGGACCCCAATATCTTAGTTACTCAGAAAAGAATAGTACAAAATGGAGCATGTAGTACTATGTGCAGGTTTCTGAAGGGTGGTTTCATTGGTCATACATCCTGGATTTTCTGAAGAAATAATTTCTGATCACAACTATTCTGGTTCATTGATTCCGTAGAAGCCCTTGAAGATCTCACCATTTTTCATTTTAAAAGTTGTGGCTTTTGTTTGTTTTCTGGGGAAGAATACAACTGGTCAGCATTTTCAGAGACAGCAGTAGCTAGTTACTGTCATAAACAATAGTTATTAGCATCAAAAATCTACACTATTTTGTTGCCATTTTTCTGGGTGTGGGGAGAGAAAATCCTCATACCACTCTGTAAGCCCTAAAAAGTATCTCTCTCTATTTGTAAATAGCCTATTCTGGGTGGCAGTCAGGAGAGAATCTGCCTTGTGACGTTTACGTTAGAGTGAATTTTCAAGATCCTTAGACTGATGACATCAAGTCACATTTTCACAATTTAGAGGTTTTTTTGTCTTTTTTTTTTTTTTTTTCAGTGAATTGATTGCTTTCTGTTTGTTTTTTGCTCTTTACTGATTAACAGTTAATATGCTTTGGAATTCATGTATGTGAACTAACCAGCACTCTCAGCACAAGCCATTTTAGGAGATTTGGCAATCTAATGGAAGAGGTTCTAAAAAGAGCACTACTGCTTTTCAGATGATACTGTATAGATCAGCCTAAACATTGGCCTTGACATAATATCCATGTTGGCAGATAAGTTAAAAGAAAGTTATTGGATGGCACATAGAGTTTTGCTTTTGAGCTATCATCATCTGCCTTATAGGTCCACTCTTTGTTTTACCTCCATGTCTAGTGAGTTCTTCTAAAAGACTTATCTTCAGTTTGTATGTGGGAGCCACGTACTCTCAGCAGGATTGTATCAGCTGATTAATAGCAAGGGCACGAGGGCACTCCAGAAATAGAAGTAATGATTGCTCTAAGCCCTTCTGTCAATGAGGAATTGAGTCTGCAGTGGCTGGCTCGATTCATTAAAGATATTAATGAAGCCAAAGGTGCGAGTTCAGACCTGTGCAGGCCAGTTAATGCCACAAAGAGAGAGATCTCTGTATGATACTCTAAAGTTGTTGTCCAGCCGTTTCCCAGAGTAAAGGGCTGGGGGTAACTCATCAGGCACCCCACCAGTCGCAGAACAACAGGAAGCTATATATGCATCCTATTAAAAGTGGACTCGCCATGTCACCTCGATTTGTGATAGAGTAGAAACAAATACATATTTTTAACATTTTTGAATGTTAAACTCAAAATTGAGGACCTTACTCATCCCTTGCTTTTGGTTATTGATCTCTGATGTGTCCTTTCATGTGTTTCAGAGAGTCGAATGATCTTGGATGCCTTTGCCCAACAGTGCAGTCGAGTTCTGAGCCTCTTAAATTGTGGAGGAAAACTTCTGGACTCCAGCCATTCCCAATCCATGATTTCTTATGTAAAGCAAGAAGGCTCGAGTTATACTGAAAGACAGGAGCAGTGTCACATTGGGAAAGGGGTCCACAGTCAGACCTCAGACAATGTAGACATAGAGATGCAGTATATGCAAAGGAAACAACAAACTTCTGCCTTTTTGAGAGTTTTCACTGACTCCCTACAAAATTACCTGCTCTCGGGGAGCTTTCCGACTCCAAACCCCTCATCAGTCAGTGAGTATGGCCACCTGGCCGACGTGGATCCTCTGTCAACCTCCCCCGTGCATACACTAGGTGGCTGGACTTCCCCAGCAACATCTGAATCCCACGGCCATCCATCTTCTTCTACACTGCCAGAGGAGGAAGAGGAGGAGGAAGAGGAAGGCTACTGTCCTAGATGCCAAGAGCTGGAGCAGGAGGTTATTTCACTGCAGCAAGAAAATGAAGAGCTCAGGAGGAAATTAGAGAGCATCCCAGGTACTTGACATGTTACTTACAAGCCAACTGCAACTTATTCCTTTCCATTGTCTCATCAGTGTGTGTGTGTGTGTGTGTGTGTGTGTGTGTGTGTGTGTGTGTATGCTTTTGTTTGTTTGTTTTTGGCCAGTGATACAGAAAAGTGGGAAAAACAGGCATGCACAGGGTACCCTTAGCCTGTCAGTGCCAAACAGATTTTGAGATGAGCCACTAACCTTGTCCTGGCTATGTTTAAGCCATGTTCTTCTTGGGTATAAGCCTGAAGCCTGTGGTCCTACTAAAGATGTCTCTATCGATACAAAAGCAATTCTTACATGTGGTACAGTGAGATTGAAATAGGCCAAGTGCTATGAGCCTGAGTTTCCTTCAAAATATGGCCCTATTCCTTTAAAATGGCTTTTGTATTTTTAAAGACTTTGATATACATGTTTTATTAATCAGTGGTAGAAATTAAAATGAAATGATACCTTTAGTGACAGGACTTGACTAGTATTGAACAAATAGTTTCTTCTATTTCATTAATTTCTCACTTTCTTGTTAAGTTTCAACAGGCATAGTCTCTTTTCAGCATGCGAACTCCCCCCCTTGAAGTTAATCAGCAACTGTAAACTAAAAAGAGTAGACAAAAACAGACCAGTAATTAAGCTGATCCCAAACTATTTGTATCCCTGGCTAAATATGAGGAAATTCCTGCCTCCTAGAGATAGTAGATTTTCAGAGTAGCAAAATTCATTATGGCGTGATCTACTCTGGGTTGTAAAGTCATTTTTTCACTATTTGGGAAGGTACTGATTTTGCTTATGTCTTTGAATTCATTCCTGCGTGTCTGTGGCTTACAAAAGATACTAAGATCATTAGCTAGAACAATATCTTGAAACCTTTTTAATTGTGCACCCATTTATTTTCCTTTTGTCCTTTCATTTAAAAGAATACCTCAAATAGACCTAAGGTTTGGCTCAGAATATTTTGGAATTAGATTTAGTGCAGTTATCTTGTTGGGGAGAAGCAAGAGGTAAAGTAAATCCATTCTCTGTTTTTGTGTGTGAGCCATGGGGTTAGATGAGGAGTCCAGGGGGCCTTCCTAAGCCAGGCCAGCACTGACTGCAGGAGAGAGACTGGGTAGAACTCCAAAACATGCAGTGGATCCAGAGTGCTTTTGGTTTCTTCAAGTCAGAGGGATACAAGTGCAACTAACACACTGTGAAATTTTACAGCTTTCACAGACCCATAAATTATGGTTGATTAACTGTAGGTTTTACCCTCAAAAGGGTATTTTCATTTTATTCCCCACCCTTTCTCTTTCATTGGGAAAGAAAATAGCATCCTGCTGATCAACCAATAGCACATACTTACATCAGCCATTTAGAACTGTGGGTAAAGTTTTAGAGTGCAAGGACAGGCGACACAAATGTCCAGAGTATTATTGCCTAATTCTTAATCCTAACTATTTGGCAAACCATCTGTCCTTGGTAAGTCCTAAGCAGATTTGGAGTTCAGTCCGACTTCTGTTTCCTGAATCCATAGTAAGAGAAATGTCTTGTGTTAGGGATAACTCATCACTGGGCCTGCCACTAATCATTGTCCTCTACTTCCCAGAAACATGAAAATGCTGCAATTTCTTGAGCCCTTTTGATGGTCAGACATTGAATTACACAGGTTGATATTAGGCTAATTACTGTTACTGTAAACTTTTCAGCCTTGTTGATAATCGTCTCCATGAACTTGAACCAAGAGCCATTTTACATGGAGAACGACGACCGCTTTAATGATCCATACGGAAAACCAACTATGTAGATGAAAATGTTTGTCAATTATGAATAGAAAAAATCAGTGTAAAATGCAGGAAATAATAAGTTTATTTGTGATTACTTAACACATGTACTCACTACCCAGGGACACCTTAGGCTGAAAGTGTCACTTGGAGATGAAAACTTGAATCAAAAAGAGACATCACTGCCCTCTTGCCCTCACCTCTCGATCTCCATCTTTGGCTAAACAACCAGGCTCTGGGAGATCACTCTAGAATGTACTTTTCACTATTAGCTATGCATTTTGAGAGGGAAAATTTATTATTTTTAGACACCCATTTAAATAAAAGTACAGCAAGTAATACTCTGGTTTTACGTGTAACAAGTATTTTATAAGCAGTAACTCTCCAATATAATTTGGGATCAGTTTTCCCTAAGCCACATCTCTGCTTCCCAATGGCCCCAGTATGTCTCTGTTGTCCTAGAGTCCAGTACATTTCCATGGAAGGACCTGGGGCTTTCTTCTCATAGAACCTATCCTTCTGTTGTGGGATCACTCTTTCTGTAGCCAAGCAGTATGGATGACTGCAAAGGAGATAGTAGCGTCTAGCAGTTAGCAAAGGAGGTAAGGTTAACAAGGAGGTGGGGGCACCTGCCGAAGATCAAAGCGGAGATGCTGTTCCTCAGTCACTGCTCTGCCTCCCCAGAGTCAACTCTGAGATTCCTGTTTCATTTTTTATAAAATAAAAATAAAGCATTCATACCTGGGAGCAGTTGGTGGAGTGAGAGTCCAAAAGAAATGAGTCTGTTAGTTTACAAGAAAAAAAAAATGATTTCACTCGGGCCGCTATAAAAGGGGGAAAGGAAGGTGTTAGACTTTACCAAAAAGAACGAGGTTGGGGAGAGGTGTTCTTCCTGGCACCACTTGAGAGGGCCTGTGTTACTGTATTATTTGTGAAAGATTCTGGACAGTATTCCCTAACTTACTTTCCAGACTGACTTGCAAATATAGGCAATTAAATATTTTTATCCCAAGGAAATATCATTAGCACATTTTCTTTTGTATTAGATTATCACACTAGAAATTAGTCTGTTTGAAGTTTAAATTTTTTAAAAAGGAAAGGTAAAAATAGATTTAAAAAAAGGTAAAGGTATTTGGATTAGGAATACAAAGAGCTGAGAGGTTATTAAACGAAGGAAAGGGATGGGGAAACTTCAGTGGAGAAGGTGTCAGGTTAGAGTAGTCACATTTAGAAAGGTTACAGTCAGCACTAGGTGAAGAGAACTCATAAGGGCGAGTCAATATAAAATATCATTATTTCATGTAATATAAGACTACATTGAATATAAAACACACCAATACTTATGTTCCACTACGAAAGAAGAAAAAAAGAAACACTGCAGATCATAATTGCACATTATAATTATCTTTGAACACCACATTCAGAGATTTTAAAATATGAAAAAATGTGGGTCTTACAACCATAAAATGTGGTAATTTAAAAATAACTTTCAAAGTAAAATAATTATGATGTTAAAAAACTTGAAATTTTCTAAATGCCAAATTTAGGGAAGAGATACTTGCTGTTGATACTATTAAAGGACTTTCTACTTTTTAAAAGGTATATTTATGATCATCTCAGTTCATCCTCATAACTCTGCAATACCAAGTCACTGTGAACACTGAATACTGAACCATTACTCCTGGGGGAAATATAGAGCTAGGTTCCTATGAGCCTCTGATCACATAATGTTGTTTTAAGTAATTTTTGTTAAAAGAGACCTTATTTAATATATAGAGTTGGTTGATTGACATTGAATTCCCTGCCAACAGCACTATAACGCATGCCTGAATGAAGCTTATCTAACACATATTTGCTCAGTAAAGTACATCACAGCCTTCTTGCACTCGTGAACAGTAGATGACACTATGTTTGGAGTGCATTTTAAATAGTGAAATTACCAAAATAAGCACAAAAATGCAAAAAATGTGGCACTAAATAGACCATGAGAAGGACACTTGTTTATACTATAAGAGCTGAAATAAGGCAGAGCATTACCTAGTTCAGCCTCAGATGGGAATGTGTGCATTGGCTCCTCAAATTTTTCAGTAATCTGCAAATGACTGCAAGAGCCCCACAAATATTGATTGATCATTACAAATACGTTTTAGAGTGGCAAGTTTGCAAGTACAGAATCTGTGAATAATGAGGACCAACTAGGGAATTTACCTGGGATTATGCAGTTTTGATCCTATTAGTCCACAGTTGTCATTTTCTAAGTAAGAAGATTTAAAGAAAGGTAAATCAATAATGTCAGTTTTTAGATAATAGTAATTTCGCCAGAACAAAAAGCCCTTGGAGTAAATGCAGTGTAGATTCTCTATTACCCTCCAGTGCTCTCACCACCCTCCAAACCCACACATGCGCAGAAGTGCCTGTGGAAAAATGCTCAGGTGACTTCTGGTCCTGAGAACCATCCCGATCATATTTAATGTGTATCAGGACAATGAAGAGGTGTAAATATATTTTGAGTAAAAAGATCAAATGATAGGAACATAGAAGAATAAAGAATTGAATTCTTTTACTTAGAATTTGATAAAAGTCATCACTTTTACTATAGCTTTAGGCGATACTGAGGGAGCACATGAGGTGAAGAGAATGGATTTGGAGTCAGACTTGGATTTGGATTTCTGCTCTTGCTACTTGCTACCTGTGATTTTTGGCAAATCACTTAACCATTCCGAGCCTGTTTCCCCTTTCTGTAAAGTGAGGTTAATAATACTGTCATAATGTTGGAAGTATTAAGTTCACCAAGTAGCAGCTGAGTACTTCCTAGGTCTTTTAGTAAATGGAGACTCAATAAATGATGACTGAAAAAACAGAGGGAAACTTCTGTGCCTACTAGTACAGAAATTTTAAGTGGTTTTCTTAGATTATAAGTGATGTTCTTACCTTATAAGGAAGGCACCATTTAGTGACCCAGGTTAGGAACATCAGATCCACCCATAAAGCATCTCTCCCTTAACTAGTCAGTCTCTTCTGTGGATCCTACCTCGTACGTATCCATCAGTCCTCTAGCCCCACTGCTTTCCTCTGGGCCTGCCTCACAACTGGGCTATTGTAATAACCACTTGGCTCCTCTCCCAGAGCCCAGGCTCTTCCCACTGAAAAGACCCACGTCACCTGCTGCCAAAAAGCCTCTAAAGACTTTATATAGTCTCTGAATTGAATTCCAGCACCTTCAGCGAGGCACACAAGGTCCTTCACGACATGGATCTTTTCCTGTCCATTTTTATAAACTGTACCCTCAGTTCCCACCATACACCAAATGTTCCATCCCCACTGGACAGTTTGTGGTTCCTGAGCAGCTGTAAACTTTTATGCCTCTGGGCTTTCCATTTTCCTGTTCTTTTCAGTCTAAGGACACCACTTGAGAAACTCCTACTCATCTCTCGGCACCTAATTCAGGTGACACTCTTTTCTATAACAAACCTTTAATCCAGGCAAAATCCATTGTACATCAAGCATATTTCTGTTAAAGCAGATATCAGAGGAAGGTTTTACTTTTTGTGCATCTCTCATTTCTGATGGCCTGATACAAGGAGAGACAGGCCATGTAAGGTCCTTGAGGGCAGAAACTAAGTCAAACTCATGTCTGTATCCCCAATTCCTAGCCCAGTGTCAGGCATGTAGCATCTACACATGTCAATTAAATTAAGCAGACACAGAATGTTATCGTTATCAAAAACAAAACTATGCATCTGTAGGCTGAGTAATACTTAAAGCTATCGTTTATTTCTAGATACTTAGGGTTCAGGAGCTTATACTTTACAGAGACAATGTGACTAGGACACTTAAAGTCGATATCAGCACACAGATGGCATGGTCGTCTGAGAACAGTAAATAATTTCAGTCTCCCTATAATACTGTATGTGGTGTATTTCTAGATAAATGTTTTAAGACAATTATATAGCAAAGTAGACTAAATAATGCTTGAGAAATGAGAAGAGAAACTGATCAAGACTTTAATGCCGTGATCTACAATGAAAATTAGGCACTCGAGACCTAAGTACTCTTAAGATAGAAAAAAAAACAATTGGAGCCATTCCCTTGGAAGGGCCTTCCTTAACATCCAGACAACATAACAGCCAAGGCAGCGAAGTCAGTTACATGGCCTCTCCAAGGAATTCAGTAGGTTCCTCATTGTAAAATAACAACAGCTTTCCTTTGGCAGTAGTTGCTAGGTGTCTTCTGCTTTGCAGGTGTTATTTCAGTTTATCGTCACAGTAACTGTATAAAGTAGGTAATATCTCTGTTTTGCAGATGGATAACAGGCCAAGAGAGGTTAAGTAACTTGCCCAGGATCACACAATTTGTAAGTGCCAGAGTCAGTACAGTAAGAACAAAAATGGTACCCAAGAATTACCCTGGGACCAATTCCCCAGCCTTTTTTGTCAGTGAACTGTTATATAGTACTATTATCTTAGAATGTCAAAGCCCCCTGTCTGTGTATATTTAACAAACTGACCATGACGAAAACAAGCCATCCAGTCCAGGGAGCATCTTTGTTTTTAAGAGCAGAGTGTTCATCTAGATAACTTAGATACGTGATGGAATATTGGCAACCCATTCCTCTTAGTTTTTACTTTGTTGATACAAAAGATCTTCCTACTTTGCTTTTTTCCTCTCAGTTTTTTTTTCTGATATGCATTTTAAAATGTTACTACATAGAGGAGGAGAAAATGATAAATATCAATATCAGGATAGGTACTAGGGACATTAAGTCACCCGTATATTCTCCCTTTCCTTTAATAAGTTACTACAGTTTTGGATTTCTCATTTATTTTCTCATTAAACCTGTGAAATGTATCTGACTTTCTTTGGCGGAATGCGTGTGAATAAATGAAATCTCCTCAGTGGGTTTGAGGTGGTAGCTTCTCTAGCTTCTCCATCAGCAAGAGTGGTTTGCTTAAAATTCGCAGTTTGCACAAGGAGACAATTAGATGTGAAGGCCTCTGGGGCATAAGCAGCTCCTTGAGAATCCCCTTGAATTTTTTTTGCTGCCAGTAAGCCCTGACCTTACTCTTGGAGACCAAAGGAGCAATGGCTGGCCTGGACTGCACAAAACCACTCATGAGCACTTACTCCCCATTTGCAAGGGCCCCATGTCTTCACTTAGAAATTACATAGCATGCCCACAGAAGTGTAGGGTAGCAGAGCAGGAGGGCAAGAGGACAGGAGGTTTTCCACAATTCTCTTTCCAGTGCCCCGTGCTTCTCCCAGGCAGGCAGCATGGTGTAGCTGTGGGTAAGTATAATACGTTTCCTTCTCCTTTCATCCCCACTTTAAAAGACACAACTATCATCACTTTCCAGACTGATTTTTTTAACAGAAAATATTTAACTTGATTCTACAGCTCCCTGTGTGAATCCTGGCAACTCTCCAAAGAGCCCCCAGTCAGGAGTAATGTTCTGAATCTGTAACACCAGAGGCACACTCAGCTCTAGGCTGAAAAGGATCCTGGAGACCTGTGCCTTGTTAAGGATCAGGGCTGGGAGTTTGCCATGGAGGGACAGGCAGGCAGGCGGGAGTTACTCAGTGGGCCCAGGATAGTGACTGTTCCAGTTCGTTAACAATTGGCTATATAGAGCCTTGTCTTCAGTTTTCTTGGCCTTCAACCTTAAGCCCAGATATCAACGTGCGGGACCCATTTGCCTTAAATAGAGTCCCCTATAGCCAGTAAATGCACCTGAAATTCTGTTTTCTTCCAGCGTGTTTGAGTCCGCTGGCCTTGCTTATAGCTTAGCACTGCTGCCTGAATATTGGGGTGTAGAGAATGGGAGAGTTGGCCTCTGAGCCATTCCAGGGATAGCTGAAGTTAACATACAGCAAAGGAAGGGGAGACAACAGTTATGCAGACATTCTTTAAACAACTTTTAAATTATAATGGATGCCCACTGTAGAAATCCTTTAAAACGGTTTTTACAAGAATGATGAAGGATAAAGGTAACAATTACCTCAGTTCTCATGGTTAATTATTATTCACACTTTGGCTTAGCTCTTAACCAATCTCTGCTCTGCACATAATTATTTTTAACATGGTTGAGATCATGCTAAATAGTTTTGCAAGCATTTTTGTGCTTCCTTTAAACATTTAAATTAACATATTAATAACTAAAATACAGGTAAAGAATCAAAAGAAGTTTCGTTCAAATCCTAATCAGTCGATGAGGATCGGCAAATTTTACTAAAACTTCCAAAGTAAATCCAGTGACATACATATAGTTATGTTTGATTCTAACTACACACTGTGAGGACAGAGTGCTCTTAGGATCCTCCTGTTCTGTGTAGAGAAAACTTAAACGCAGGAATTAAAAATGGAGTCCCTAAGGCCACACAGTTAGTGAAAACCAGAACTCAATTATAAACCTGTTTCCTGACTCCATTAGTTTCTCAAGTCTTCTGCTTTTTTCTTGTAATTAATGCCCATTGCAAAAGATTCCTTCTCACTCACTATGGAATCAGTAAAGTGGGTTAGACTTTGAACAGGCTGGTGAATACTTGACAGGGTTTATTAGACTTTGGTTTAATAAAAGGCCTACTTCAAATTGATACAGGTATGCCTTCTTTTTGTTGACTTTTGTGGTTATTCAATGAATGCTTCTTCAGTTTGAAAAGTATATTTAAATGACTATATTCTAGAGTGGCGTGTGACACAGGACTGTAAGACAAAGGTCTATAATGATGGTTATTTAAGAAAATACTTTTTGGCAAGAAGAAAAAATTTTTAACCTACTTCTATTTCCTGTCATTCAAATTCTTCAAAAAGATATTGCTGTAGTTTTTGATTTGTTATGTCACAGTGTGATGTCACCTGAAAAATCTAAAACTGTTAGCAGTGGATTAAAATGATAATTTCTTTTGCTGTCTTTAAAAAAAAAGTGAGAAAAACAAAATGAAGAAAGTTCAGTGGTGATACTTAAAATTGGGGATTAGGTTAAATATTATTTTCTTCAGTGTGGCAAAAACATCTTGAGAAAACACATAGCTAAAACAGATTAGTGGCAATAATAAGTATAAATTAGGTTATTAGCTAAGCTACCAAGACCTTTAAAAACAATTAGTTAATACTCCTGAATGGGCTATAGGAATTATTTACGCAATAGTACAAAAAGTGTCAGGCTCCATGTTGGGTTATTATCTGTTTGGTTTTATTGTAATTATTTAATGATTCTATAAGACTAAGCCTCAAAAAAATAGTGCTACAATTAATTAAATGTATAATAACCACTTATGCATTTGAACAAATGAATTAATTTTGAACTGAACAAAATTGAGTTTCTTGAAGGAGAGAGAATGGGACACTTATAGTAAGAACTGTGTGATCAAGTGTATTCCTATTGAGAAGGAGGACTA
>NW_006442508.1:2235641-2242880 GCF_000325575.1 Pteropus alecto | reverse complement strand
TTCCTGCTTACTGAAAAACTAGGCATAAATATGCCATTAAAAATGAGTATTATTGATTAAAAACTAGTGAAACATTAGTTTTCAGTCCTTTAATTTTAAAAAGCTTCATTTGGTTGAGTACTAATGTTATAACTTGAGTCAAAGAAGAAAGACAAAACGTTTCTAAGTTGTTCATTGTCACTGTTGTTGACCTAGATTCATCTTAGAGTAAGTTTGACTTGAAAGTTTTCAGTGAACTGTGCTGAGTCTGATCTCCCCAAACCGTAGCATCTGTTCTGTATTTACAAACTGAAATCACTATGGATGTCAAATGCAAGATTCCATTTCCTTTAGAAAATAAGTTGTTTTTTTTTTTTAAGAAGTTTACACCAAAAATCTTTTTAGACCTTAAAGTTTTTATTTTTTGTGGCAGGGTAGCTAATGTGTAATCATTGCAATTTCTTTCACCCAGTACCTTGCCAGACTGTTTTAGATTACTTGAAGACGGTGCTACAGCATCACAACCAACTCATGATCCCACAACCAGCTGATCAGCCAACTGAGGTAGGTCTCTAGTTAAAAGATAAATGTTGTTCCATTTGGAATTTCCTTAAAATGAAGCATCTTGATGGCTTACCCATATATACCAGAACAGCTTGGCTAGCAAAATACATTTTTGAGACTCTGAGATTTATGGATCTACTACCTATGGGTATATAGACTGTGGCGAAAGATGGTGCATGTATTTAACTCACAAAGATTCAGTTCTGTACTGAGAAGAATAACAGAGAAATAGCCATTTAAATAGTGTGGGCAATTTTTCCACAATTCTTTTGGCACAGAGGGGTATTGAAATGGGAGACAGCAACTCGTCCTTCCCTCAGGGAGAGCCTGTCAAGAACGCCTCTTTCTCTGAGGCATCTCCCATGCTGAGACTCTCAAGGGTGTCGAAAGGTGTTTTCCATACGTCAAGGCCCCTGAACATGAGCATTTCCTTCCTCTGCGCCTCAATGGGAGAGACCACAGTTTCTTCCAAAGCATAGAAAAAGTGGTCTGGTTTGATGGTAATTGTATATCTTGTTAAAAACACGGTATGTTTTTCCAGGTTTTTTCAAGGCTCAGTTTTGAGTATGTGTTATTTTCATCTTAGGGACTTTAGAACCTAAATCCAGTGGAAGAAACGACTGCACTGTACCTTACTGGAGTTATAAATGTCTAGGATTGATAACAATAGATAATGTTCTAAGTAGTTAAATTTCCTTCATTTAGTGAGGCGAGTTATTCATGCTAATAATGGTAGAATGTTGACCCTCTCTGTCATCTCGAAGTCATATACCCATTGGCATTTCCTTTGTCTAATTAAAGCATCTTAAAAGTTTTACCCACATGCTTACCAGTTAGTAAATCCAGCTACACACTTGCTGTTCCCACCTGACCCCATGCCTCTCTGCTGAAGAAAGGCAAGAACACGTGACTTCCCAGTTCCCTGCACATAAAAGACGGGATGAAAAAGGTGGAGTCGGTCTAGTGCAGATTGAAGTTCTCTCACCTTCAGCGTGGCCTGAGACTTGTTCAGCAGTTGCTTCCTTTCTCTGTAATTTAAAGGAGGGATTTCCAAGGTCTGGGCCTTTTCTCCAACCCCCACCTGTACCAAATTGCACCACACTTACTTCAGCCTTTGTGCGTACCCTGCACCCCCATGGCAAGTGGTTCCCAACCCCCTCGCCGATGCCAGCTCACCCACATCCATTCTTTCACCTAGCGCTGTCCTCTCCCATCTTGGACTTTGTGCCATCAGTTTTTCCTTGTCTTGTGCACTGATTTCTCTCCTGCTATTGGGTCATTTCCCTGAGCATCAAACACTCAAGTCTTCTCACCCTGAGAATAAGCCTCCTTTTGATTCTCCCTTCCTCCCTCTCTAAATTATTGGGGGTTTTTTGGTTGTTGTTTTTTTTCACCTTCCATCACCCAAAGCATCTCCTGTCGGCACTTTCATTCTACACCACAACACATCTCACTCCTTGAAGGTTAGGCCCAGGTCTCATTCCCATTAGCATCCCCAGTGCCTGTCATTGAAGGCACTCGCTGAATGGTGACCTCATTTTTTTAGTGATTAAACACTTGATAGATTGGTCTATATTCATTATCTCTACCCTCTTAGTTGTCATTTGTAATCTAGCTCCACCTCTACTACTTGTCAGATTGTTGTGCTTGAAGACCCTGGTGGCTTTCCCAACTCCAGCCCAGGGGCCCTTTCTCCACCCGTGGTCATCCCCAGGACCTCACCCTCCTCCTCCTCGTTCTCTCTTTCTCTTGTCCTTGGTGTCAGAACTCTCCTGGTTCCCTGTTCTTTTCTTAGCGTGCTTTAAGAAGTTTTCCATCCCCTGTTCACCAGAGTTTTATCCTTCATCTCCTTCTCATGCTCTCAACAACCTTTTCTCTGGTCAGTTATGTTCTGTTTCTGAACATCAACTCCATGCCAGTTAACAAGCCCCAAATCTAGACCTAGACCACTAGTCCCCAGGGCTCAACTCGAGACCAGTGTGTGTCCAGCTGCCTGACCAACAGTGGGATGTCCATGCACCCTCAAACTCACAACACCTCCTCCAAATACCCATTCATACTCCTGTTTTCCTGCAGTAAAGGCAGCACGAACACCAGGCAGAAATTTCTGACGCATTGCTGACTCTTTCCTCCTCATTCCTAACATCCACTTATTTTACAGCCATGTTGGATAGTCTGTCTTCTCTCTAGTTCACTCTCACCACTTTTCACCTGAACCGTTGCAGCAGGTTCTGTCTTCATTCTCCACACTAGAGTTATTTTTCTAAAATTCAAATCCAAAATAAATTGTCATGTGTTTAAAATCCTTTGATTGCACCTTAGAATAGAGTCCACCACAATTTCTTAACTTGACATTTCCGTTATGCACAAAAGGACATCTGAAAAGCTCATTTCCTCCAAGAAGCTCTCTGTGATTGCCATGTCCCCTCTGTTCTCACAGAGCATATTATTCATGTTAATGTACACCTGTATCTTGCATTTGGTTATGAGTCTGTTCTTGGTTTTTTCAAAGTTGACTCAACTATAGGTCAGAGTTTAATAACCTTTTGGTGGCTAACTAAAGAGAACATGCAATCAGAATTCTATAAAACATAAAAATAGGGAAACACCTACATTTCCTCTGGATAGAACTATTTAAACTTTGCCCATCATCATTATTATTACTATATTATTTTTATTGTCATATCAGTCATATTTTCTCAGTATTATTTATCACATTTTATTTTTATTAACTATGTATGATAAATCTCATTTGCAACACAGAGAGCATTCTGGTTGTTTTGGGCTGTAAATCGCTTTTTCTTTTACTTTTGTTTTTTTTTTTTTTTTGAAGAAAATTACCTCCAAATGGTATTTCTCCATTTATGTGAGCTACAGTTTATGGAGAGAAGCTACACTCTAGAAGAGCGGCAGAGCTCTTTTGGCTGAGTAGATTATTTTTAAGGGTTTGAGAAAGCTCCTTTCTTGGATTGTCAGTTCCCTTATCTCAAGTACTTCACATCTTGAAATAGACTCAACTCTGGGTTGAGGGATGAACTTTGAATTTGGGGACAGGATTCTCTTTGCCTTTTGACTTGTGAGACTTTGGGAAAACATTTAACCTCCTTGGCCAAACAGCTACGGGAACCAAGATTCAATTCAAACCCAAGCTGACTCTAAATTCAGTCACAAACCATGCAACTCAAGTGCCTCTCTTAAAAAGGAAACTGAGCTACACTACTGCTAATTCAAGGAAGGGTGAATGCTGAAGTGATGAGCTTCCAGGATATAATTTGGTGACAGTTTCATAGCCAAATCTAGCTGCCTCCTTCCTGTTAGCTTCTGTGCCATTTACTGTTCTCAGCATTTAACTAAACAGGGTTTTATTTCAAAAATAAAACCCTATCAGACTCAAACAGTGCCAAATTTATAATCTGTACTATATTTGTAGAGTTGTAAAACTGAATGTGTTTTCTTTATTTTGTACACCTTAATTACTGAGGAAGGAGTACATTAAAAGTGAGATCATGGGTTAATTAATTTGTTCTGGACTGTAGAATTTTATGGACAACTAGAACTAAAGTAATGGTTGTGTAGGTGCAGTTGACTAAACATGGCTTATAAATGTAACAGAAATTCCCATAATTAGTCCCACTGCACCTGTTTAGCCAGAGAATTTTATAGCAGACATAAATTATGAAGGTGAAAAGTAAGAAAAATTTTCAGTTGACATAGTGGCATTTGCAAAAGCTATAATTTGAGGAAACCTGGTTTGTGTTATTAATGTGGTTTGGTTTTTGTTTGGTTTTGTTTTTCTTTTTGCAGGTTCCACAACTCCCCCTTTTTTAAATTTACTTTTTAAAGTTGTTTCCACTGTAATGTAATCAATGGCTATCGGGTGTTAAGTACATAAACACAATTTATACCTTATGAAAATAGGCGACCAGCATCATTTCTCGAAGTACTTAACTGCCAACCAAAGGGTGAAGAGGCCTATTTGATCACACTCTTCAAAGTCATTTCTGCATATTTTAATAGATTGAAACAGAAATTTACGGGTTATATTTAAATAGTGTTCCCTGTCATTGGATCTTGACACATTTTAACCTACCTGTTAAAATGCAAGTTATAAATAGCTCCTCTTTCAAAGGTGTTCATTATACCTCATTGGCTCTTGTTATAGAAAATGCAAATGTAATTTGAAAAGTGCCCGTTCTGAGTGTGAGCAATTACTTGTGCTCTTCAGTACCTGGTTCATTGTCAACATAGCCACTTGGTTAAAAAGCATGTTTGCCTTTGAAATGGAGATTGCCTGGGCTTCTGGCTGGCTGGCTAAGTAGGTAATGAGAAAATATTTCACTTTTCCAGGGAAGCAAGCAGCTGTTGAACAACTATCCTGTCTACATAACGAGCAAACAGTGGGATGAGGCTGTAAATTCTTCAAAGAAAGATGGGAGACGACTTCTTCGATACCTCATCAGATTTGTATTCACAACCGATGAGCTTAAGTACTCATGCGGCCTCGGGAAAAGGAAAAGGTCAGTGCAGTCAGGAGAGACGGGTCCTGAAAGACGCCCTCTGGATCCAGTTAAAGTAACATGCCTCCGAGGTACTGCATCCTTCCGCTCAGTGTCGCCATCTGTGATCTCATTTCACCGCATTGGCTGTGGCTCCCTGTGCAAGTGTTCAGCCTTTACTATATTTTGGGTTTTCCCACTGAGACCTTTTAGGCTTCATGTGGCCCATCTAGTTAGTATTAAGATATTCTTTAAAAAATCTTCGTTTGTTTTAGCCTTGGTGTTCTCCCTGAATGGTACATAAGCATTGTATAGCACCTCATGTTTCACGCTTTAAATTCACATTTTCTTTGCTGCCAAAGAAGGCCACCTCCAGCAAAACTGGAGCATTGGGAAATGCACAGAGGAAAGGAAGATGTGGAATTTTTTTTAAATTAGTAAAATGTTATAGCCCATTTCCACTTGCAGCCTGTGGCCCACCCCCTCCCCAGCCCACCTAGCTACCTTCTGAAGAATAATTGCCCCAAGTCCTTAAATTTATTTACAATTAATTTTCCTTAGTGCCTAAATTATCCCTTGCCCAGTCAAACTTTATTCTGTTAGTTTTTTTAAGTTTCTGTATTATTGCTTAGGTAATACCTTTTGTTCAGTATTAACAGCTGATTAATTTGCAGTTGGTCCACACTTGGTAGACTAGGCAGACGGTGAAGAGGAAGAATTAAGAGATACACAGTTGATTCAGCAGGTGCAAATAAACGCATAGACAAATAGAAACATGGTGCCAACAAAAACACTGCTCACACGTGAAAAATTCATATCAAAAATTTCAAATAGTAACCTATGTAGTCCAATAGTAATTTTATTGCTGGGAAAGCCTTAATAATGACTTACTCTGGATAAGGATCAAAATATTTCCTGGCAAGGACGTCACAGTGAAAGACATGATCACTGATCAGGCCTCGGTTATCAGACAGGACACTCACTCCTGCACTCCCTCCTGGGCTGCCCACAGTACTTCTTTGCATGCCTAAGACATATGTAGTATTTGCTAGCCGCTGAGATTCCTCAGGCCCACCCTGAGCTGCTGATTCACAACCACCCCAGGTGATCCTGATGCAGGTGGCCCATACTTTAGAAAACCACCTGGAATGGAAACACCTATAATAAATAGGCACAGGTGCTTCAGAGCACTCGCTGTTGGCCAGTCTGAAAGTTCCACTAACTCGGAGTGGGTGTGATGGAAATTTCTAGGGTTTGTCTGGGCAAACTAGCCCAGTAGTGTTCTTTATTTTCAAACGCCATCAAAGCTGACGAAGTTACCAAGAGTGACAAGAGGCAGTGGTGAGCTTGGGGGCTCTGGAAGATGCCCTCAGGCTTCTAAGGGAATTAGGATAAGGGGCCTCAAAAACTGGTAACCTGTTCCAGAAATTCTTATTAAACATTTTACATTTTAACTAGCAAGTCAGTAGAACTGAGGAATTAACATACATCCCAAAACACCAGTGCTGCTGCCTTGAGAATGCTGCCAGACCCACTGTGATGCTGATGCAGTCCAGGCTGCCTAACCAGAATCTGCGTTCTCCAGCTCGTGCCTCACCTTCACCCAGCCCTTGAGTGGAGACTACATAGGCGAGGGACGGTTACTGTCTGTGTCCAGGGCAGCTGGTTAGAGCATTTACTATGTCTGTCCCCAGGGCTGAAATCCTGGGGCCTTCCTGTGACCTAGATGAGATTCCCTTCCTAAAGGTTTTGGTGACTCCAGGGGTGGACGTCACTGTTGTGGTGAGCAAATACAACAGCCAAGGAAGCCTCAGGCCGTTGGACACTTTAGTGATGGAAAGGAGGGTGCCTTGGAGAATGAAATCAAATCCTTGGCTGACCTGCCTCCATAGAGGTTTGACCATAGAGAGAAGAAGGCCTGTGAAGATGCTTCATGTCTATGTAGTGGAATGAGCTCTGCTTTTAGCTTTTAATAGTCTGTCACACAGTATTAGGGAAAGTCTTCTCACAGCAGTGGATGCTGAGAGTGGAGGTGGAAGGTATCACAGAGCAGCATGTTCCCAGAGTGGCAGGATTGCAGCGTCCCCATCCATTAGCCTTTATTTCCTCTCGTTGGTACTTTGAGTCTTTTATTTCCTTGTGTTCATGTGAGAGTTGGGGATCTGGACAGAGGTAGGAAAACTACTTAAATAGTTATTGT
>NW_006442508.1:2213502-2234572 GCF_000325575.1 Pteropus alecto | reverse complement strand
AATTTGAGGAGGACAGAAGAGGACTCAAAAACAGTCCCTGGATTCTGTAGCTGATAGTCTGGCTGGACAATTATGAATAGCTGCAAACAGGGAAAATAATAGAAAGTAGACTAAATAGTTGAGCCCTGGAGGTCCTAGAATACCTCCTTTCTCTCTGCCCAGCATTATAATGGCCATGACCTAGGTTTGAGAATTATCCTTCAGTGTTTCCTAGGCCCGCACCCCAGGATAAGCTATGTGGTTCCTGGCAGTTTTGCAGGGTGAGGAAGTGAATAAACAGTTCTTGCCCCCAAGGAAGAATGCTGAGGGTGGAGTGGGAGAGACTTAGGTAAGGCGAGTGAGTCTCTCACCTTGGTCACAAAATCGAAGGAAATGCAAGCAAACTTGGTAATGCCCTGCTTCTCTGCTAAGCTAGACTCTACTAGATGGGCACAGTTCATTCAGTTCATGAGATTTTTCTGGTCCAAGTACTTGAAAGCATTAACTTCTGAGGGTAGATAGAGCTGGAATGTCACAAAAAAATTTCAGACAAATTCAGTTCTATAATCAGAACTATTGTCTTGTAGAGGGAGCACAGTGCTGGAGAGGAAATGGTGTGTAAATAGCAGTCACTCTGAACTTTCAATCAACTGTGCAAAAAAACTCAGTTTGACTTAGAACTTTTCCCAAAATGCTAACTTCATTTTACAACTGTTCATATTAACATAGCTGCATAGGAATTATGTATGTGCCCTAACCCCTGAGAAAACAGAGGAAGGGTTAATTTGGGCTCAATCCAAAAGAGGCTCAGTTTGTATCATTGGCGTCTTAGCTACTTTTCATATATTCACTATTCCAGGAATGCTTATTGCTTTCTGGTGAAATGAAATATTTAGAGGAAATCTTATTTTAAAAATATCAGTGCATGTATAGACACCACAATTAGAGCCTATAGTATAACATTTTAAGAATGTGGAAACTTCTTCTGAACTAAAATTTAGGCAGTTTCTCACTTGTTGAGATTTTGTTATTCTATTGCACTTAATCTACAAATCAGTAACTGGCTGAAGAACACTGTGCTAATGATATTTGCTGTGCTTCTGGAGATAGTTAACATTCTAAACTGTGAGGCAGTAACAACAGGGTTTTTGAAATGTATTCTATAACTTTTACCAAGCATGGTGTCTACCATATCTCACAAATCAAGTTTACCTTTCATTTCAGTAGCAAATGTTCCTTAGAAAGATCACCCTGTGTCTTACATGACTTTTGCTCATGAGTAAAAATAATGTATATGAAATAAGTTGGGTCTAATGAGTGACATCATCATGGCATTGCATTGGGTTTCCCATTAAGCTTTCCTTATAGAGCTTCTGTTAAAGTTTAAGCACCCTCTCCTGACCATCTTCTACAACAACCAGCTGGTCTTTTTCTCTCTTTTTTTTTATTGTCGTGTATATTCTCACAGAATTCATTAGAATGCACTGCACCTCCAACCCAGACTGGTGGATGCCCTCAGAGGAACAAATAAACAAAGTGTTCAGCGACGCCGTGGGTCATGCCCGGCAGGGGCGAGCAGTGGGCACTTTCCTGCACAATGGCGGCTCATTTTATGAAGGGATCGATCATCAGGCTTCCCAGGATGAAGTCTTCAATAAGAATTCCCAGGACGGGTCTGGGGATTAGCGGACAGAATTTTTTCATGGAAACAGCTGGTCCTCTCAAGAGTTCCAATTGTGAATGTTATCACTTTAGAGTCCAAAGCATGTCATTCTGTCAGATTTCATACATCCTACACCTTAACTCTTCTTGACCTACTGCCACAGTTCCCAAATAGAAATCCATTTTAGGGTTTTTTGAGAAGTCTGTGGAGCTTACAACAGGTTTTCAGAATATTATAGAAAAAATTATGATTCATTTTAAATGATTACTAGCTGGACAGTGAGGGTGGAAAAAAATAGGTGAGCTCCTGGTCACATGTCTGAAATCTTCAAGTACGCTTATCTGCTTCCTGAGCAGAGCTGGTTCTCACAGAAGATTGAGTTAGTGTTCGTGCCCATGGGAGAAGATAGAGAGATGTGGAGTTATTTAAAGGGACAAGGAACAAGCATTCTCTTACTTTAATTCAAATAAGTCATCTTTACATTTTCCAAAAACCTCGATTCATACTTCTCAGCAAAGACATAGGATAGGTGACATCATATGCTATGTCTATATGGACAGCTTATTATTAAATAGAAGCCAGAGAACAGAGGCCACCTCGAGACACTAACTAATTGGAAGTCAGCTGTTTTTCTCAGTTATTTTTACCAAAAAAATCCTACCATGTTGATCAGGAAGGCACTATGTGATCTCGAATTTACAAACAGTAATAGTTTTCATTATGTCAAGAAATACCCAAAGATCCAAATCCATTTTCAAATGCTTGATTCTGATGGTTCATAGATCCACAGTTCCCATAACTTTAAATCAGGCTTTGTTGACACATGCCGAAGTAATGGGTTGAACAATGAGAATTTGAATCAGTTAGTTGTTTGGTGCATTGAAGACCAAACAAGTGATGTGACTGATGGTATTCACTGAATTGACCACATGTTCTAGAATTGTGTACACAGAATTTCAAGGCCATTCTGACAACTATGCAATGGGCTTATCTGTAATTTCTCTGAAATTTGAGGGTCTTTCTGGCTGAGTTGGTCTTAAGAATTTGTGTAGACTGTTTTTGTTGTCACATATGAAAATGTTTCATCCCAACTGTTATGTGCCTCCTTCACGTTTTATTCCCCTGAACTATAAACTCTGGCTAAGTTCACACTGAGTCACTCCAACCAACTTCCCTAGTTTAATTTGTTGAGTTCCATATGTGAAATTTGTAGCATCTTTGGAACCACTTCTTATCAACAAAAACACTACAGGGATGCTAGAATTCATTTATGAGGGCTTCAGTTTTGGATGTCACATGAGGCTTTCTTTATCAGACTAATCCAGATTACTACATTCTTTGTAAGCAAAGGGCTAAATGAGCAGCATTTATTGAAGGCTATTAATACCATCTACAGACATGACTAAGGATTTTGAAAATTGACTTGAAATTAATCATTTAAAGTTTTTTTATTTATAAAGAAGTTTTTTTTGCCATTTTTGTCAAAGTAAAATAATAAGTTATCTTTTATGTTCTGTAATTAGCACCATCTATATGCACAGCCCTAGAAATAGGTCCTTTAACTTTTGTAATGATTATTAGTTTCAACCATTGAAAAGTTTAGAGAGATGGTCATTTGTCAGATCTGTTAAATGGTGTGGAGAACATATTTTCATCCTATTTCGGGAAAGTTAGCTAAAATTTGGAGATAAATAAGGGCAATTATTTATGAAATATTGCTTATGCAATTTCGCTGATGGGAACCATGAGACTAGTATCTTTCACTAGCCAAAGAAGGAAAAAAAGATACTTCTATAAGAGTTTTAGAGGTCTAGGAAGTCCAATATCTTATAAGATTCTTTGGTGGAATGGAATCTCGGCTAAAGAAAAATATCATAACCTTATCTGTCTATCCATCTTATTTTATTGCATTGGACTTTAGTTTTTCTTACTGCTGAATACATGTCCTTTTTTTCCAATAGCAGCAATATTTGACCAGTGCTGTTTTAAAAAATGTCAACTCTTTTCCTGCAACTTGAGAATTTCACACACCTTCACATCTAAACATCGTCTCGTTCTATGTTCATCTGTGTTGTACTGGTCTTCAGTGAGGATGATGATGAGAGCGTTTCTGTACTCATTTAACATTTTTTGTCAGTGATTGGGTGTTGGCCATAACCCCAGCTATCAGAAGAGTCCATCGTTATCAACAGTGACAATGTCTTGATGTGTTCTGAGTTTTCCCAAGTTAAAGTCTTATCACAGAGAGCATACCTGCTTTCACAGTGAACTGGAGCTCCAACCACAGTTCCACTGCGGTCAGGATAACCCTTCAATGATCTGCATTGGAGGATGTAGGCCAGGAACCTGCAGGGGAGCTGTATTCTGCAAGTAATATTAAAATCACATTTCTTAGTGTCTCTTTGAAGGTGCAGTTTTCACAATCTTATGGTTAGCCTCAATGGTAAGTGCTCTGGAGAAAAACTAAACATTAAAGTTTACCATCTCTTTTTACTTGAAAATATTTTATCCAGCCCTTGAACCTGGGCATCACTCTTGTTGTTTCTCATTTTTACCACATCGTTTAGGTTATTTTCATCATTCGTGTTTCATAAGGCTTCACTAGGAATGTAGAGGATAATATTAGAGCATCTGCAGAAAATTGCTATCTCCTTTGGTAGGGGAATTGAGAGGTACATGAAGCTACTTCACAGCTATAGAGCAAGTGGGTGATTTTATATTCTGGATCTTAGCCCTTCATCAGTCATAAACACGTTGACTAAGAGGTCTTTCATTAGGATTATAGAGAGAGAAAAATTATTACAATTATATTATCTGTTCCAACTACTCCATGTGTCAAATATCGATAGAATGGTTTTTTCAGCGCTGATGACTATTCTTGTAATACCGGATGTTTTCCCAAAATCTAGACAATAATTCAAACTTGGGAATCCACAGGTTCATGATTTTTATCTTTTCCTGCCACCTTTAATAGCTTTTCTTCCCTTCTGTTGCTATCAGAAAATGGATGGAGCATCATATAAGATTAAACATGCACTATTTTCAGAAAAGTAAATGTAACATTGCCCTCATTTGGAGTCTGTCATTCATTATATGCTCTAGAATCTAAACCTAATACCCACTGACTACCTCTGTAGTTTTTCTTAGATTTCAATCATTTAAAAAATCTCATTCTTAAAAAATTTAAATGTAATTTTTCTCATTCAGTGCCATGTTATTTCACAGTACAGATCTGTGTAATTTTTGACAGCTCTTATATACAAATTTTTAGAAATGTAATCGAAAATGATTTTGCACATATGGTGCAATCCTTGCTGATGTATGTTTAATGTGGCGACACAAAACTGCTTGGCAAAAACATGTCAAATAGAATGTTTGAGTCAGGACTCTAACATAAATGTGTCTAAACAGCAATATGTATCATTATGATATATTTTTGTAAGCATAGTGATGGCTTCTTTCAGTGGTGTAAGTACTGGATAAAAACCATTTCACTTAGAATGATGTAGGAAAATGTCACCCAACTGACGGCCCTCTCCAAAGTTACTTGCACTGTCAGCCAGTGGCAGTGATTCTTCTATTTGTGTTGTTTTTTTAGAAGAGAGTGAAGAACTGATACCAGTCAACATAGAGTGCAAAATAATAGCCCATCAATATTTGCCTCCTAATACGCAAAATTCAAAACTGTAACTGCTATGTTTACACATTAAGGACCACTTCTAAGCTCCACAGTGTATTCAATTGCAGGAATCATTGAGAGGACTTCATTCATCTAATAACCAGCTTGTTCAGTTTGGCTATTGAAAGCATTAAATTACCAAATTTTTGTGATAAAAATGATCAGATTAATTTTCCTCATGACCATCCATAGCTGGCTAGGTTTTCATTGAACCATAGTTCCCCAAATTGCAATGAAAATAACTCTGTTATACTCGTTCAAAAATCAGTTTTTCTCGGAATAATTGCACCAATACAAATGACCATGTGGGTCTTGACCATGTGGGTCTTATCCATGTTGGAAAACTAGGCCCATCTAAACCCACTAACAACAGTGGTAGTAACTATAGCTAATATGCATCGAGTTCTTGTGTGCCAGGTACTTTGCAAAGCACTTTACAACCACCCTCTGAGGCTTTCACTGTTATTTTATAGATGAGGATACTGCCCAAGGTGCTCACCTAATAAAAAGATCAATTTGGGTTTAGGAAACAGAATGACTAGTTCGGTTTTCAGTAGAGTTCTCAAAGACCACCAACACTTTGAAATGACTTTGTTGCTTGCTTTATGCCTTTGAGGAAGAGTTGACATTTGTGTTATTAAAAACCTCACCTTTAATATATATTGACACAAGTAGGAGCATACAAACCACATATTCTCTGGCAACTGCCAAAGTTTCTGCTTAAGCTTTACTTATGCGAGATGCTAGGATGAAGAGTAGGAAAAAAATTTAAAGTAGTGACTAAATTAAAATCACTTGTTCAGATGTACTCCATACATCTCCAATACAAAAATGCAGGGATAAAAAGGCAAAAATTTGAAGTGAGGTGATATTTTTTTTGGAACTCTTAGATGTTAGAAATGGCACTGGGCATCAGCCAATGTTCCGTTCACTTTCACGTTTGTTGTATTTGTAGCCTTAGAATTGATGAGTCTGGTTTGGGAGAGAGGGTTTTAATTTATGATGTCATCGTGAGAACTGTTGTGAAGATTTTGTAGGCAAATACAAAAGTAATCTGTTGATTCTTTCCTGTAGTTGTGGCTTTAACATCTCTGGCTGTGTTTAAGTTCAAGAGCACGCCAAGGCTATAAGAGCCTAGTTTGTGTTTCTTGGGAACAGGGCATGCCAAACCAAGAGATGGGTCCTGAAACTTTCGAGGTCACTGGTCCAGCCTGACCCTGCCCAATTTAAGCATTGCCTTTATGTCTCTCCTCTCTGGAACTTCATGTAGCAGCCTAACACTGGGGCCAACTTGCCTTTACTCGATATTTTCTATGATGAACACTTGTGGAGAAACTGTGACAAATCCATTGATTCTAATATTTTTATCGTTGGAGTCTTGTTGATTCTCTATGAATAATTTCTATTTGATTGTACTGTGTAGAGTTAATACCCACTAGGGATATGTTAATAACACTATAAATGCATAGTGTAATATAGAATAGCAAGATTTTTTTGTGAACAATTTATATAGAAGAGTAAGTTGCTTTTTAAGTGTTAGGCATATTTCTTTTAAGAACTTAAAATGTTATAAGAGTTTTTTAAACATTCGATATTTTTAATTATAAGAAACATTTGTTACTAGAGCCAATTATTTCAGGTGTTCTAATTGGAATATTGATTTTATTACTTCATATACCTCTAGAATGCCACATGTTCTGTTGGAGATAAAATTGCACAATAAATGTCAAGTCTCTGTTAAGTGTTTTAACTTGTTTTTTATCTTTCTCCAATTCTTCGAAGATGCTTTTCTGGGTGTTTTTTGTTTTTTTTTAAACAACTTTTTTCTCCCTGATGCTAAGGCTTTTTTCTTGTCCTGAATGCCAAGAAAATATTATATGCCTAATACCCAAATAAAAGATATTCAGTTATGTCAGGAAACTGATCAGAAATCATCCAAAAAATGTATTTGATCTAGTGAATGAAAGGGACAGCTGATGATAATCTAAGAGTGACAGGTAATCCAAGATTTTCATCCAGTATTTTGCACATTAACACTTTAAACACACTTGCTTCCTAATTACAGTGCCATTCTATCTGGGAGGTAAAAAAAAAAACAAAAAACAAAAAAAACCTACAGCTTCTACTCATGACTTTTAACAATGAACAAATGTTGATTGTTTATGGTTTTTGAGCAGTGATCTGAGTGCAAAAGCAAAGTAGCTTGTTTAAATAAAATGGCATTATTGTGGCTTCTCACTTTTAGTTATTGCATAAAATATAAATCTGACATAACCCCTATTAAACAGTAAAATTGAATAAGTATTTCATAATTCAGACTAAAAACAAAATACGTGGTTTCATTTTGGGGAAAATTTTATAAAGGTATTTTTGCTCTAGAAGATGCCATGTTTTAACTCATAGTTTTGGATGAAGACAAGAATTTAGTCCAAATAATCTGGGTTTGAATTGGGATCTCAGTTAAAATATAATTAAAATTATTCGAAACAGTAAAAGAAGATTATTAAATGACTTGGGTTTTTAAATATTTTGTAGCAGGACCACAAGGTAAAGCTACAGATCAAAAAAATATTAGGAACAAATTCTGCAAGGTTGCAAGATATAAGATCAATACACAAAAATCAGTTGTACTTCAATAAACAATCTGAAAATGAAATTAAGAAAATTTTATTTTCAATAACAAAATACATAGTGATAAATTTAACAAAATAATTGCCAGATTTGTGAGAATACTATAACACATCATTGGAAGTAATTTTAAAAGCTCTAAAAATAATGTCAGGACATCTCATGATAATGGAGTGGTAGAATTAATATTGTCAAGGTGGTAATACAATTTGATCTACAGGTTTATCGCAGTTCTTATCCAAATCTCAGCTGACTTCTCTGCAGAAATTGGCAGGCGGATTGTAAAATTCACATGGAAATGCAAGGAATCCAGATGGCCAACAAAAATAAATTCTTATATTTGCAGTCAATTGATTTTTAGCAAGGGTTCCAGGACAACTTAATGGAGAAAGAACAGTCTTTTCAACAACTGGTGCTGGCACAACAGGATATCTATATCAAAAAGAATGAAGATGGTCCCCTACCTCACCCTTATGCAAAAAATAACTCAAAATAGATCATAGACCTTAATGGAAGAGCGAAAATTATATAACTAGGAAAAGAAACATAATTATGTCTTCACGATCTTGGATTAAGCAATGATTTCTTCAATATGACAACTAATAGCATGAGCAACAAAAAATAAGACATCATCAAAATGAAAAACTTTTGTGCTTCAAAGAATACCATGAAGAACAAAAAGATAACCCACAGAATGGGAGGAAATATTTGCAAGTCATATATCTAACAAGAAACTTGAACCCAAAATATAGAGATCTCTTACAACTTGACAATAAAGACAAATAGCCCAGTTAAATTTGGGCAAGGGATCTAAACATACATTCTTCAAGAAAGATAAACAAATGGCCAGTAAGCACATGAAAAGATGCTCAACATCATTAGTCATTAGGGAAATGAAAATCAAACTACAATGAAATACTACTTCACTAGGATGGCTAAAATGAAAAAGATACACAAAAAAATGTTGGGTAGAATATGAAGAGATTGAAAGCTTCATATATTGCTAGTAGGAATGTAAAATAGTACCATTATTTTGTAAAACAGTTTGGCAGTTCCTTACAATGCTAAATATGTACTTATCAATTATCAGTGGATCCAACAATTCCACTCATAAGTATAGACCCAAGAGAATTGAAAACATGTATATACAAAAATGTATAACCAAATGTTTCTAGCAGCATTATTAATAGTAGCCAAAAAGGGGAAATAATCCAAATGTCTGTTAGTTGATAAATGGATAAACAAATGTGGTATATCCACACAATGGAATATTATTCAGCCATAAAAAAGAAGTAAAAAACTGATACATACTACATGGATGAACCTCAAAAAAAAGATTATGCTAAATGAAAGAAACCAGACAAAAAATGCCACATATTTCATGATTCCATTTGTGTGAAATAATCCAGAATGGTCATAATAGGTAAGTTTTAGTTTATGTAATTAAGGAACCAAATGCATTAAGATATAATCCCTTTAAAGTTAATTATACAGTCATGCAATATATTTACTGAGAGCCTGATGTGCCTGGCATTGTATCTGGTATCATGTCCCAAGTAGCAAAGGAACAGTCTATGGCTTGGTACTTATTTGGAGAAAAATAACAAAGACCTATTATAAATTATGAGAAAATCCCAACTTCCACTGAGCAACTTGTTCCTCCAAATAAAATTTTATTCAAAAAGCTGAATCTGGCATAAAATGAGAGAAAATAAATACCACTGAGTCTGTCTCTACCATATCAAGCAATTCAGTTTGACCATCTCAGCCAAAGTACATGCCAGTTCAGGGAAAGAATTATTCATATATGATTTTTTATACTTCCAAATCCTGGTGGAATCATTCTTTTTTCCATTTCTTTTTTTCTGCCCCCTCCTCTTAAAGTTGTGGTTCAGACCTCACATAGACACAGTCAGTGATAACACATTTGGTGTTTCGGCCACTCTGTCAGAAAACAGATGGCGTAGTTGATTTGAGAAGAGTTTAATAAAGACACTGGGTACAAAGGTGTGGGCAGGGTGGACTGAAACTACAAAGGGGAGTGTAATATCCAGACCTAGTACCAGCAGAAAGCAGTCATTAGCCTGAAGGGGTGAGGCAAGTGACTGGTTGGTGGCTCTGGGATTTGAGAGGGCTATGTCGAGACCTCCCTGATAGAAAATTTGATCTACATGTGAGGGACACAGACACTGCAGAGCCTGTTGGGAGGGAGAAGGGAACCAATACCCTGATTTCTCTCCTTCCTCTTGTCTCCTGATGGCCTCCCTCTAGCTGAAAGCAACTGGAAGCCAGAGGACAGGAAAACTCATTGATGTTTATACAGGTTAGCCCCCTAGGACATGAGCAAGATGGAGAAGGGATAAAGGGAAGATATTAGGCACAATTGATAATGGAAGTGAATCAGGTAGTTCAAAGGCCTCTTTGGTTCCACCTCATTGAAATTCTGAGAGTAATGTAAAATTCTTTACATAATGACCTCTTAATTCTTAATAATTTGAATAGTTAACACTTAAGTCAGTAGGCTAAGTGCTTTACTATCATTATTGCATCGAATCTTCTTAATGAGCTAGTGAGGTAAACTCTAATGTTATTCCAACTCTACAGACGAGTAAACTGATGCTTAGAGACTAAGGTAACAGAGCTAATAGTGGTGAAGCGGTGAAGCCAAGATACTAATAATCCAGGTGGTCCAACCCCAGGTGAGAAGCCCATATTTTACCCACTCCAGTAAAACTGCCCTTGGAAGGCAATATCTATAAGACTCAAAACAGGAAAAAGTTGCTACTGTGAGGCTGATAAACAATTACTACCTCTTAAGTCTACCCAACTCTGGCTGAGCAAACTATAATTCATCTCTCAATTTTGCCTGAGAAGATTGCTGCTCAAAATCCTGAAGAAATGCTCAGATGAATACTGGTGCAGTTCTTGGGTCCCAGGTGTCTTGGTTCTGATTCAGCCCTAAAACTCCACAGAGACAAATTTTCAATGCCTCTGCCAACAGTCCTCTCTATCATTGGTCCTGATTTTAAGAAACATGCTTGCTTCTATGAATGAATGAATGAATGAAGTGGGATAAAAATTGTCTAAAGTATCTTGGTCCTTGTACTTATCAATTATCAAATTTTAATAAATTGGGTTAAACCATGGTTTTGAAATACAGCTCTAAGATAAACATTCTCATTTCACAAAAATGTTATGGACCAGATTAATCCTGATTTTTTTTATCATATTTACTATTAAAAAGCAAAATTTGAGAGAGAGCTTCAAAATGGCATAGATGATAGAGGCTCTGTTCATCCTTCCGGTGACCAAATCAAAGTTGTGATAGAAACAAAGAGCAGTAGCAAAGAAAAATCACCTGGAATCTAGATGAACAAGCCATACAACTAGAGAGAAATCCAAGAAAGCACTCTGCAATAGTAGAAGGTAGAATGGGGCAAGGACAAGGGGCAACCTGGTCCCAAGTGGCTGAGATGGAGGCTGCAGCAGCGGCAGAAGCCTCTTAAAGGGGCTGCATCCATGAGCCGATTTTCCTGGCAACAGACTTGCTCGCTCTGAACACCAGTGCCAACTCGGCTGCGTGCAGGGGGCTTGAGGGACTTATAAGGAGATATTGTCGGAGAGAGGGTTAAGGGGAGACTCGCTCAGTAGGAAGTGCCGGAGGTATCCATTGTTCCCTGTTGAGCCCTCCCCTGTCCCAGTGCGCAGACACAGAGCCGCCATAGCTGTGACTTCATCAAACTGGATAACAGAGGTCGCTCCACCCAGAGGATTCCCTGAAACCCTGCCTCCCCCAACCCAGGTCCAACCCAAGCCACATCCAGGTGTATCCTCAGCAAGTCAGATGTACCTTGCTGAGCAGCACCTGGACTCACACCGGGGGCAGCTGGCCTCGGTTTCTGGTGTGGCCTTTTGAAGCAACTATAAGCACAGCATCTGTAGGTTGCTTGCTAAATCTTAACAAGTGGCCCCGGGGGCAGGGAGCAGAAGCTTGGGCTAAATTTGGCCTGTAGATGAACCCCTCTCAGGACTGTGCCATTGGACACCTACTTCACAAATCCACACTAATAAGACTAGGAGACTTAGGAGCTTTGCTTAGTGCATAGAAACAGACATGGAAAGGCAGCCAAAATGGGAAGACAAAGAAGCAGAAACCATATGACAGAACAGAACAGAGATCCCGATATAATGGAGTCAAGTAATTTAACAGATGCAGAGTTCAAAACACTGGTTATAAAGATGCTCAATGAACTTTTGGGAAATGTAGAGAACTCCAACAAAGAGATAAAAAACATAAAAATAGAACTGGAAATTATGAAAGGAAACCAGTCTGAAATGGAGAACACATTATTTGAGATAAGAAGTATATTATGGAATAAACAAAGGAATAAACAAAGTGAATAAAAAAGAGGATCACATGCCCTATTTAGAAGACAGGAATCAGAACACTCAAACGGAATGGCCAGAATAAATATGCCAAGACTATAAAGATGATTTAAAAAGGACATGGGACACTATTAAGGCTCCAAATATTCGTCTGATCGGTGTAAGTGAAGAAAATCAAGATGTTGAACGACTGTTTGAAGAAATAATGATGGAAGACTTTCCTAACTTGGTGAAGGAAATGGGCATAAAACCCCCGGAAGCTCAGAGGATTCCAAAAATCAAGGATCCAAAGAGGCCCACACCAAGATACATCATAATTAAAATGCCAAAAGTTAAATACAAAGAAAAATTTTAAAAGCGGCAAGAGAAAAACAAATAATTACAAATAAGGGAACATCCATACGACTGGCAGCTGATTTCTCAAGAGAGACTATGCAGTACAGAAGGGCTTGGCAAAAAATACTCGACAGGATGAAGACCCAAGATCTACAACCAAGAATAATTTATCTAGCAAAGCCATCATTTAGAGTTGAAGGACAGATAAAGAGCTTTCCAGACAAAAATAAACTAAAGGAATTTATCACCACCAAGCCAGAATTATAGGAAATGTTAGAGGGACTTCTTCAAGAAGAAAAAACATATATCAAAAACAAGAATAAAGAATGGTAACAACTACATTCCTATCAATAAATACCTTAAAGGGAAAAGAATTAAGTGCTCCAACCAAAGGATGGAGTGGCTAAAAGGGTAAGAAAACAAGACCTCTACGTATGAAAAGGAAAGGAATGGAAAAAGATATTGCTGTGATGAACCTAGAAGGTATTTAAGTCAGACAGAGAATGATAAACACTATATGATTTCACTTATATGCGGAATTTAAGGAATAAAAAGAACAAACTAATCAAAAACGGGCTCACAAAAATAGTGGACAATTTGGTGATGGACAGAGGGGAGGGAGGTTTGGGGGGCTGGGAAATTGGGGTTAAGGGTTAAAGAAGTACAAATTAGTAGCTGATGGATGGTCACGGGGATGGGAATGCAATTAGCATTAATACATTGGCTAGGTGGAGGATCAGGGGAGGGAGGGAGCAATTGAGGGGATCGTTTTACTAATTATATAGATGTCTAACCAATGTACTGTATACTTGAAACTAATTAAAATTTAAAAAATAAATAAAATGATTTTATTATTATAAAGTATATAATAACAACAATGGGCATCTTTCAAGTAGTCATTTATGTAAACAGATTTCCTAATGTCAAATCTTTCTTGCATCCTGGAATAAACCCTTATTATATCTATCTTAAAAAATCAAAATTCATCAAGGCACAAGAGTACTTAAGAATACCACTAATAAAAATGAAATATAATGAACAGTAGGCTGCATGGTTGAATGGAAGCAAAGGGACCAGAAAATGTAACTATAAATTAGGACATTTTTTTTAAATGTCCGCTTTCCAGCAATAAGTAAAATTTAAAACACTCTTCACAGATTCTAGGAAGAAATTCAGGCCCTGTCAAGATATGAGGAACATGGGTATGAAAATATCTTCTACTGTCTCTCTCTCTCTCTTTTTTTTTTTTTTTTTTGTGCCAATGACAATGATTCTTTTTTCTGGCAACACAGAAGCATTTGCAATTCAAATGAAAAAAAACATAATAACTGTCTTTGATTGTGTTGTGTTTTCTATTAACATTTTGAACTAAATAGTTACCCTTTCAGTTTCTGGTGTATTTTTGGTAGATTGTTTTTTTCTGTAACTACAGAAGAATATCAAAGCCACAACAAGGCACGTGATATATGAAATACATGATAGCATAAAAATTGGTAAAGATTGGGGAATTCTGTCACATTTCTCTTTAAGAGTACTACTTAATGGGGAAAATCTTGTGAATCTACACTTAACTATAAACATCTGAGTAATGAAGAAATATATAATCTTGGTGAAAGTATTTAAAAAGCCATTAAAGTGTCATTAATAATTGAGAAGTTATGGATAGAAAGAATTTAGAGATCTTCTAATTCAGCAAGCAATTACCATCCCTTATAGGAAGTAAGGCCTAGAAAAATCAGGTATCTTGCTCAATTTCATGCAGCTATTTAGTAGCAGTGCCTAAATGAATGTCAAAACAATCCTGTACCCTAGAATCATAAGGTTTTTATAACCACTTGTCCAAATTTCTTATTGGTGTCAGGAAGTTCAATGTTAAGTACTATCTCAATTACAGCTTCCTTTAACACTTCTGGTATGCTTATTCTCTACCACCATCAACCATCTTTTTCTGTTCTTGTCTTTGCATTTATTCTTGAAAGTTTATTGTAACTGTGCTTTATTATTATAAACTATTTTTACCTGGAAGTAGGTGAAGTACTGGTAATAAGTATATTAGAATGCTTCCTGGAACATAAATTGCGGTGTTCAAAAGCTGACCTCAGAAATAAGACAACTCCTTCACCTTACTCCGCCACCTGCTATACCCACTTCCCCAACACAAGCAAAAACATTTCAAGGTATTTATTCCAACTTATGTGTCTGGAATCTATCTTCTAAACCTCGCTGTCAGTTCCCCACCAGGATTCTGTCTCCTCTTTGTCTACAATGAGGATAAGAATCTGATGGATAAGGAAAAGTAAAGAACTTGCCCAGAGGTAAGTACATAATATGTACAGGGCATCTGATCCCTCCCTCACTGGGGTCCTTGTTAGGAGCCTTTGGGCAGAGCAAGCTCTGAACAAATATCTGTTGTCTGACAAGTTTTAGAAGAGGAAGTAATTTAAGGAGTAAGAAGCAAGCGTGACTTTAAGTTACTGAGGTTTTGGGGTTAACTTGTTACTGCAGCATAACATGGTCTATCTTGACTCATATTACAAGAGTGATTTTTTGGATCAAAACCACTCTGGGAGTCTAATAAAAACTATGGACTCACTCCTTAGATGAACATATGCTCAGGATTTTCCAGAAAATCCAGTTCTTGAATTCCCTACAGCTTGTCCATGGTCTCCATGTTAAGAACTCCTAATCTAGAACCATGTTCTCTGCTCAGAATCACTTTTTCCCTGACAATTTATCTTACAGTTTTATTTCTTCTTATATCACTTGTTGGCTACATAAAAAGATCTTGGAGTAAAATATACTGCTCCAAAATGTTAAAATTTGGTGAATTCTTTAATAATAAAAATTTTATGGTATACTAATAAAAATATTTATAAGGAAACATTTTTAAGGACAATTATTCCATGCTAGAAACAATCCTTCCCATTTTGTTAGCCACACAAGCTTGTTTATTTATATTGCAGGCAGGCACTGCAGACTCAGCCACCCATATCACTCCCTGTGTGTTCTCCCTTCCCTTCCCTTCCCACCCCTTTGCTCTAATCAGAAAAGCAAATGGAATTATTTGAGTTCCTTTACTCCGTGCAATGATATCTGTTCAGCAAGCAGATGTTTCTATTGCCTAGGTACTAAGTGCCTAGCCATGAAAATACACAGGGAGAATATTTAAAATCTGGCCACTAAATTTTTTTCTAAAATGAAGCTACTTTACAAACAAGTAACTAGATAATGATCCAGTGCTTTTGTAAAGTACCTTCAAGATCATTGTTTCTTGTATCTTCCTGTTCTGGTTCTTACCAACAACGAACAAAAACATCTCCCTTTTGAGCTATCTGAAACCAAACACCCATTTTATTTTATGTTTATTGTTTCCTTTTCTTTTTTCTTTTTTAAGCATTTATTGAATGTTTAGCGTTCGTTAGGCACTATGCAAGTGGTCAATCCTGTGCCCTGCCCTTGGGTCTCCAATTCCCTATCACCGGGAAAAAGATGGGATATGGAGGAAGAATACTGTGATCTTGCCGAAATGACAACGGACACATGTCACACCAGCTGAAGCTGTCACTGGGCTCCAACCAGTGGGCTCTGGGTTGGAGAGAATCGGAAATAACCTCTGCAAGAGCTGGTCTTGAGACAGGCAAGTAGGCTCTTCAAAGTACCACGCCTGACTCACTTTCTCCCAGGACAAAGATTATGATGAATGCAGTAGGATCTGGGTGGCCCTTTATACTCCTAGGTTACATAGCTTATAGCTTATCTTACAGCTTTTATTAAATCGTCCACACCCATTGTTAAATGGTGTGCTGGAAGTGAAGAGTTTTCTTCTGAAGTCCTAGTTAAATTTTTATTCTTAAAATTCGTCATTCTTCTAGTAGAGCGGAAAGGATGAGTAACTTTCAAAATTACTTCAGGCACTATAAATATCTTGTGAAAAATAAATCACTTGGGTCAAATACTGAAGTTGAAAGAATCATTTTATTACTAAACCATACTACTTATTGTCAACTTTTAGCTTGGTGGCCTTGTGGTAGTTTCAAAGTCTTCAATATGTTGGTAAAAGAAGAAAATGGCTATTTGCATTGAATTTGTGGATAACAATAAGTAGCCACAGAAATATCCTGGAAATTTAGAAGGAAATTTAGTTATTTAAAGCTCTCTGAGAGGTGGCTCTGTAGTGTAGTGGTTAGCACGTCTGCTTTACACACAAGAGGTCCTGGGTTCACGCCCCAGTGGAGCCACAGTCCATACCCCAAATGGGTGTGCCAGGCTCCAGGTGGGAGGAGACGTCCCACCTTCAGAGATCCAGTTCTTAAGGGGAGACGCAAGATCCATAGGTCAGGGGCGGAAATAGGGGGAGGAGGACATAAAGCTCTCTCGCAGTCTCAGTTTTCTTATCTGTAAAATGGCATTTACCTCTTCAAGTTAATATAAGAATTAAAGCTACCATCTTGCTATTTTTTTGCCCCATTTTTTCTTTGTTCTTCGTTTACTGCCTTGTTTTGAATTAGCTGAATATTTATTGATTTCATTGTATCTCCTCTGTTGGCTTATTAGCTATAAACTTCTTTGTGTGTGCATGTGTGTGTGTTAGTGGTTGCTCTGTGATTTAAATATAAATCTTTAATTTATCATAGTCTGCCTTGAAATAAAGTCATGCCACATCATGAATAGTATTAAGAATCTTACAACAATGCATTTCTCCCTTCCTGTTCTTTGTGCTGTCATATATTTTAATTCTGCATTTCATAGGTTTTAATTCAATTCCATTTTGGTCAAATGACATGCTTTGTATGATTTAAATCCTTTTAACTTCATTGACACATGTTTTACGATAAGCATATGGTATTTGTTGGTAAATATTTTGAGTGCCCTTCAAAAGGATATGCATTTGTTTAATTCTTATACTTGTACTGTACATGTCAAATAGATTAAGCTAGTTGATATGTTATTCACATCTATATACTTACTGACTTTTCAGTCTACTTCTATTGACCATTGAGAGCTGTTGTGTGGATTTATCTATTTCTCCTTTTAGCTCTATCAGTTTTGCTTTATGTATTTTGAAGCTCTATTTTTAGATACATAAATACTTGGGATTGTTTTGACCTTTTGAAGATTTAGCCCCTTTATCATTATGAAAAACATTTATCCCTGGTAATAGTTTTTATTCTGAAATCTACTTTGTCTGATATTAATTAATTAATCTATTGATTAATCTATTCCACCTTTCTTTTGAGTGGTGTTGGCATGGTATAGCTCATTTTGTCCTATTATGCTTACCTACATGAATCTTTATAATTACAGTGCATTTCTTATAGGCATCATAGAGTTGGGTCTCATTCTTTTACCTAATCTAACAATCTCTGCCTTTTAATTGAAGCATTTAGACCATTATCCATTTACTTCGATTGGTGTGATTTACTTTAATTCTACCATATTGCTATTGGTTTTCTATATCTCCCATCCCTTATTTTCTTTTTCCTCTTTTTTGGATTTTATATTTTTGATTACATTTTATATTTTTTGTAGGCTTATTAGTTATATCTCTTTCTTTTCTTTTTTTTCAGTGGTTGCTTTACAGGCTAGAGTATATATTTTCAATTTATCACAATCTATCTGCCTTCAAGAAAGATCATACCAATGCAGATACAAGAACCTCATAAGAGTACATTACTTCTCTGCTAGTATTTGTGCTATTGTTATCAATTCTACATTTGATATATACCACATAATACAATACATTTTTACTTTTTCTTTTTTAGATAAAGGAGACTTTTTGTTATATCCTCTAATAGTTTTCTTTCATTTATTTTTGTTACAGTGACATTGGTTAACAAAATCCAATAAGTTTCGGGTGAACAATTCAACAGCAAGGCATATATATATATTACATTGTGTGTTCACCTCCTATAGTTACATTTCTTTCTGTCACCACATATTTGACCCCTTTTACCCTTTCTACCTCCCCGCGTCCAACCCTACCCCCTACCTTCTGGTAACCACTAGTCTATACTCCATTTCCATAAGTCTCTGTTGGTTTGTCCTGTTAATTTGTTGCTTTTAGATTTATATCCCACATATAAGTGATATCATGTGATTTTCAACTTTTTCTTCTGGCTTATTTCGCTTAGCATGATTATCTCGAGGTCCATCCAGGTTGTCACAAATGGCAGTACTTCATCTCTTCTTATGGCTGAGTAATATTCCATTGTATCTATGTACCACAGCTTCTTTAGCCAATCATCTATCGTAGGACACTTTGGTTGCTTCCATGTCCTGGCCACTGTGAATAATGCTTCTATGAACATCGGTGTGCAAATATCTTTTTTGATATGGGTTTTCAAGTCTCTGAGGTAAATACCCAGTAGAGGGTTGCTGGATCATATGGTAAATCAATTCTTAGTTTTTTGAAGAACCTCCATACTGTTTTCCATAGAAGCTGTACCAATTTGCAGTCCCACCGGCAGTTGTATGAGAGTTCCTTTTTCTCCACATCCTCTCCAAAACTTGTTTTCACTTGTCCTGTTGATAACAGCTATTCTAACAGGTGTGCGATGGTATCTCATTGTGGTTTCGATTCACATTTCCCTAATAGCTAGCGATGATGAGCATCTTTTCATATGTTTGTTGGCCATTTGTATGTCTTCTTGGGAGAAGTGTCTGTTGAAGTCCTCTGCCCATTTTTTGATTGGATCGTTTATTTTTTTGTTGTTACTGAGTTGTAAGAGTTCTTTGTATATTTTGGATATTAGGCCCTTATCGGAGGCGTTACTTGCAAATATATTTTCCCATTCGAATGGTTGTCTCTTTACCTTGTTGACACTTTCTTTTGCTGAGCAGAAGCTTTTTAGTTTGATGTAGTCCCATTCATTTATTTTTGCTTTTACTTCCCTTGCCTTTGAGGTCAAATTCATAAAATCCTCTTTAAGTCCAAGGTCCATGAGTTTAGTTCCTATGTTTTCTTCTATGCAATTTATTGTTTAGGGTCTATATTCAGGTCCTTAATCCATTTTGAGTTAATTTTGGTGTGTGGTAATAGACAACAGTCCAGTTTCATTCTTTTGCGAGTGGCTTTCCAGTTTTCCCAGCACCGCTTATTGAAGAGGCTTTCCCTTCTCTACTATATGTTTTTGGCTTTTTTGTTGAAAATTATTTGCTCGTATAAACCATGGGTTTATTTCTGGACTTTCGATTCTGTTCCACTGGTCTGTGTGTCTGGTGTTTGTTTGTTTGTTTGTTTGTTTGTTTGTTTGTTTGTTTTTGCCAATACAATACCATTTTCATTGTGGTCCCTTTGTAGTGTAATTTGAGTCAGACAGAGTAATGCCTCCAGCCTTTTTTCTCAGGATGGCTGTGGCAACTCGGGGTCTTTCGTGTTTTCATACGAATCTGATGATTTTTTGTTCTATTTCTTTAAAAAATGCCGATGGGGTATTGAATGGAATTGCATTAAATTTTATAACGTTTTAGGTAATAAGGTCATTTTAACTATGTTGATTCTTCCAATCCAGAACATGGAATATCATTCCATTTCTTTGTATCTTTTTCATTTCCATTAATAAGATCTTATAGTTTTCATTATATAGGTCCTTCACATGTTTCATTAAATTTATTCCTAGGTATTTTATTGTTTTTGTTGCAATTGCAAAAGGAATTATTTTTTCCACTTCTTTTTCTGACACTTCATTCCTAGAGTATAGAAACGCTATGGATTTTTGAACGTTGATTTTGTATCCAGAAACTTTACTGTATTTGCTTATTGTTTCTAATAGTGTTCTTATGGAGTCCTTAGGGTTTTCAGTAAAGAGGATCGTGTCATCTGCAAATAGTGACGGTTTAACTTCTTTGTTTCCTATTTGGATGCCTTTTAAATCTTTCTCTTTCCTGATTGCACTCGTTAGGACCTCCAGTGTTATATTGAGTAAGAGTGGTGATAGTGGACACCTTTGCCTTGTTCCTGATCTTAGAGAGAAGGGTTTTCATTTTTCATCATTAAGTATAATGCTGGCTGAGGGTTTGTCATATATGGCCTTTATTATGTTAAGGGACTTTTCTTCTATACCGATTTTGTTAAGTGTTTTGATCACAAATGGATGCTGTAGCTTGTTGAAGGCTTTATCTGCATCTATTGATATGATCATATGATTCTCATTTTTTAATTTGTTTATGTGGTGTATCACATTAATCGATTTGCATATGTTGAACCATCCCTGTGCCTTTGAGAGGAAGCCCACTTGATCGTGGTGTATAATCTTTCTAATATGTTGCGATATTCTGTTCCCTAGTATCTTACTTAGGATTTTTGCATCTGTGTTCATAAGAGATATTGGTGTGTAGTTTTCTGTGTGTGTGTGTGTGTGTGTGTGTGTGTGTGTGTGTGTGTGTGTGTGTTCTCTTTC
>NW_006442508.1:2204194-2212257 GCF_000325575.1 Pteropus alecto | reverse complement strand
TACTGCTACTCCCGCTTTTCTCTGAATGCCATTTGCTTGAAATATCATTTTCTACCCTTTCACTTTGAGTCTATATTTGTCTTTGGAGCTGAGATGTGTCTCCTGGAGGCAACATATGGTTGGGTTTTGTTTATTGATCCAATCTGCCACTCTGTGCCTTTCATTGGTGAGTTCAGTCCATTTACATTTAGAGCAATTATTGAAATATGAGGTTTTCCTATAACCATTTTATCTTTTGCTTTCTGGTTGCTTGGTGTTTTCACTACTTCTTTGTTCTTGTGTGTCTGGGGTTTTTTTGGTTTTTTTTTTTTTTTTTTGGTTAGTTTCGTGATCTTGATGTTTCCGTAGTTTCCTTGTCCTTGTGTTTCTGTTTTCTTTATTTTGGTTGGCTTTTGTGGGTTTTCTCTCTGGTTCCTCTTGTGTTACGTTATATACTTCAGCTCTGAATCTGTGGTGTGTGGTCAACATTACGAATATGAAAAAGATAGTTATATATATATATATCGTGCATTTTCTTCTGCGTGTGCCTTATCTCCATTCCCCTTTGTGAATTTAGATTTTTGGATCCTCCTCTTTTCAGCCATTGTTGTCTCAATTTGCCCCTATGTATGCTGAACATTCATTACTATCTTGCTGTAGCAATTCTCTTATTATTATTTAAGTTTATAATGCCCTGTTCTTAGTAAGGGTTGCACTCCTCTGCTTCTATCTGTCTGCTAGTCACCTCACTCCTAGTTTTGTATTTTATTTTTGTCATTTTGTTTTAGGTGAGCTGACCGCTTTTAGTATTCCCTATAATGCAGGCATAGTGGAGAATTCCCTTAATTTTTGTATGTCTGGAAAGGTCTTTATTTCTTCTTCACATCTAAAGGAGAGCTTTGCTGGATACATTATTCTTGGCTGGTAATCCCTCTCATATAATAGTTTGAATATTTTATTCCACTCCTTTCTGGCTTGTAAGGTTTGTGCTGAGAAATCCGATGATAATCTAATGGGTTTTCCTTTATATGTTACCATCTTCTTTTCCCTGCCTGCCCTGAGAATTCTTTCTTTGTCATTGATTTTTGATAATTTTAATACAATGTGTTTTGGAGACTCTGCAGTGTTCCGTCTTGGAGGATATGTGAGGAGGGGCCCTCCGGGTTGGGGGAGGGAGCTGCAGCTCTGCCTTGCATTTTGCAACCGCGACTGGTAATAATCAACTATTGTTTCTCTGCCATCCACACTTACCTGCTTTCTGCCCTAACCCCTAGGCACTGCCTCTGCACGGAGCTCACAGCTCTCTCAGGCAGGGCTTGTTCAGGGAATCAGCCAAATCTCCCCCCCGCCACCCTCCGCCTGTAGGGAGCTCCAGCTGCAAGAGGTAGTTTCTCCCAGTCTACTTCCCTAGTCCCAGGGTTCTGACCTGTGGTAACTCTTATTCACAGATCCCTGGCTCAAATGTGCTTATGTGCCGGTTGGGTATTTTTTTTATTGAGTTTTAGATGTTCCACTTATTGTCGTTTCAAGGGGAGATCTGGGGACATCTCTCACTCTACTATGTTTCTGACGTCACTCCTATTTTTACTTTAAACAGTCAATTAATTATTTAAGTAATTTTAGAATAAAATTTTTTAAATATTTAGTCACTTACTTCAGTGCTTTTCATTCCTGTGTGTAGATCCAGATTTCTATCTGGTTTCATTTTCCTTCTGCCTGAAGTACTTGCTTTAAAATTTCTTGTAATAGAGGTTTCCTGGTGATTAATTATTCCAGCTTTGTATATCTGAAAAATTCTTTATTTCACCTTCATTTTTGTAAGATATTTTCACTGAGTATAAAATCCCAGGTTGAGGATTTTTTTCTTTTAGCATTTTAAAGGTGCCAGTTCATTTTCTTCTGTCTTGCATAGTTTCTGATGTTAAGTTTCCTGTATTTCTTTTCTAAGTATCTCTAGAATCTCTGTAACTATATGTCCTTTTACTCTCTGACTGCTTTTAAGATTCTTTATCACTATTTTTTTTTTTTTTAATTTGACTGTGATGTGCCTTTGTTTTGGTTTTCTTTTTATTTATTCTGCTTGGGCTTTGTTGAATGATCTATGGGTTTATATTTTTCATCATATTTGGAAATTTTTTCAGTCATTTCTTCAAATATATTTTCTGTCCTCCTTTCTTTCTTCTTTCCTTATGGCACTCCAATTACATGTTGTGGAAAGCAGAATAATGAGTCCTCAAGGATGTCTATATTCTAACCCCCAGAATCTGTGAATATATTAGGTTATGTGGCAAAGGAGACCTTAAAACAGGGAGATTACCCTGGGTTCTCCAGGTAGGCCAGTGTAATTGCAAGGTTTCTTAAAAGTGAAAGAAGGAAGCGTAAGAGAAAGTCAGAGTGTTGCAATGTGAGGACTTGACTCACCGTTGCTGGTTTTGAAGACTGATGAAGGAGGCCACAAGCTAAGAAATGCATGTGACCTCTAGAAGCTGGAAGAGGCTCCTTCCCTAGAGCCTTGAGAAAGAAATACAGTCCTGTCACAATCGTGGGACTGTAGTTGAACTGTAAGGTAATAAATTTGTGTTGTTTCAAGGCACAAGTTTGTAGTAATTTGTTGTAGCAGCCATAGAAAAACAAATACATACATATATGAGATTGTTCGATATTGTTCCATAGGTCACGTGAGCTCTCTTTTTTGTCTGTGTTTTATTTTGGATAATGTATATTGCTTCAAGTTCAGCTTGCCTTTTGGAATGCTGAATCTGCTATTAATCTCATCTAGCATATTTTTATTTTTGAATATGGTATTACTTATTTTTGAAGTTCCACTTTTTATAAATATATAGGTATATGTATAGATAGATATATAAATACATATATATATTCATTCACATCTGTCCTCATTATGTTCATGTTGTCAACTTAAACATCCGAACCTATAGAGAATTTTTATAAGAGTTCATTTGAGTCAAACTGACGACATACACCGGGAAGCAAGATCTCAAATGCTCCAGAGAATAATAGTTTTGCAGTTTCTTTTATGCATTTGAAATTAAGGAGGGAACATAAGGAAGATTACATGAGGGTGAGAGAAAGCAATGTGAAGATCAGATTATAGGCTAGTTAAGATTATGTGCTCTCTTGAGGGTGGTCACACTTAAGAAGGTGGAGGTCTGAAGGGGTGGTCAGGTATTAGAAAGAGGGTTCTGAAAGGGAGTATTGCAAAGATGTGTTAACCTAGATGCACAGAAACAATGGACAGGGCTTGCTTAAGGCAAAGATAAGCCTTTTAGTAAAAAAATTGTATGCCTGGGACATGACTACCCACCGTGACTGCCCAGTTAGGAATTTAGGATCAGATCACCCTGTGAGGTTACTTTCCATAGAACCCCTTTCATTCACAATATTTTCATTAATGTTCTTGAGCAAATCTATAGTTGTCTTTAGGTCCTTGTCTGCTCATTTCTTCATCTCTGTCCTTTCTGGGTCTCTATCTATTAATTGCTTTTTCTCCTAGTTATGGGTCTTTTCTTGCTGGGAATTATTGATCAGATGATAAATATTGTGAATTTTATGTTGTTGACTACTGGATTTGTTGTGTCCTTTTATAAAGTGTTGCATTTTATTCTAGCATGCAGTTACTTGCAGATCAGTTTGATTCTTTCAAGGCTTGCAGTTAAGCTTTGTTAGGGTTAATCCAGAGAAGCCTTTATTCTAAGGCTAATTTAACCTTGCTAAACTGTGACCCTTCCAAAGACTCTACCAAATGTTCTGTATATTACAAAGTCTTTCTTTTCTGACCGATGGAAAAACTATTCCCCGCTTTGTGTGAGTTCTGGAAATTGTTAGGTCTACTGATTTCCAATTATTGTTTTCTCAGTTGTGAGGAATTTCACCACATGCATGCACAGATCAGTGCTTAACCAAAGATTCAAGGGATGATCTTGGGAGCTAAGCAGGGTCGGGCCTGGTTAGTACTTGGATGGGAGACCACCTAGGAAGACCGGTTGCTGTAGGTGTTAAAAAAAAAAAAAAAAGAGTCAAGGGAATCCTTTTTACAAATATACAGAGGTTTCTCTCTCCGTGCCTCCCTCCTCTCTTACAATAGGCTCAACAAATTCTATCTTCCTTGAACTTCAGTTTCATCTCAATGAGACCGCCAGGCTTTTGGGTTATCTTTATCTGTGCTACAGCATAGTAACTGCTTGAGGCAGTAAACTGGAGCAATAGCCAAGGCCACTTCTGTTCAAAATATCTTCAAGAATGATAGTAATAATATCAGCTAAGGTAAATTAGGCTTTTACTACACATAAAACAGTATAGTATTTTATATCTGATGTCTTACATAATCCATCTGAAGTTGAGTAATTCTGTTGTCTCCACTTAATAGATTAGAAAACTGAAGCAGATGAGTAAAGCAACTTCCCTAAGGCCAGCTATATAGTGACAGTCTGAATTTTAACCTAAATATGCCTCCATAGCACTAGCTATCTGACCTCCAGTATAGTGCTTTTGTTGTTGTTAAGAATACTTAAAATAAATCGAGATGATAAAATATGAGACTGTTTCTTTAACAAAGAAACCAGAATTTATGTCTTCAGGTATTATTCTTCAAATTAGCATAGAAATTATCTTTAAAGGACAGGAAGTTATTTTAACAATGTTTATAGCTTAGTTAGGGCTCCTCTTACAAAATGAGCTGATAAGCCACAAACACAAAATAGATTTTGTTATAGGGTTTCCTATTTTTAACCCAAAGTAATAATAACCCAGCTTATCCATCCACCATCTTTATCAATCGTAGATCCAACTAGTTTTGACTGCTTCCTAAAAATCAAACTTATCCTCAGAAGATAAAGATAGCCATCATTTCAGCAAACCTATTTTTACGTATACTCGTTAACTCCCAAGCAGATGTTCCAAACACATCCTGAAGATGGCAGCATTGTTAGAGTAAGATGATAACCTTACAAAGGATTATTTTTAAAGTAACACTTAGTTGATCTTTAATGTTGATTAAAAATATTATTGACATTATTTTATGATCATACTTTGGATACAATTTGAACTTTACCCTTGAAATTAATTAGATAAAAATCATTCTTTTATAAGAGAATTCACAGTAATTTTTCTTTAAAAGTATTTCAATTTTACAATATCTATATGTCTTTAGAGACACAGCTATTGTAAAAGCTGAGATATTCCTGTGTGAGTAGACTACATAGCCAAACACTGAAGATAATCTTATTTTTGATAGTCAAAGTATGGTTCATGAGCTTCAGAATTAATTACCTATGAGCTTGTTAGGAATGCAGAGTCTCAGCCCCATTCTAGACCTATTGAATCAGAAAATCTCTGTTTAAGCAAAATTCCCAGGCAATTTCTTTGCAGGTTAAAATTTGAGAAACACATTCTAGCTGATCCTATGAAAAAAACAACATAATTTACAATACTCATGAAACAATGAAGATAAGGAAAATCTTTTCTGATAGAATAGTCAGTGGTGACTACCTTTATTAGAACAAAGTTAATTCTACAGTTAAATTATAGGAATGTAAATCTTCAGGAGGACTTTAGCCAAATTAGTTGGACCAGAGATGAATATCAAAAATTAAACCACAAAACTCCTCGAAGGAAACACAGAAGGTAAGCTCCTTAACATGGGTCTTGGTGATGATTTTTTTTAATCTGACACCAAAAGCAAAGGCAACAAAAGAAAAAATAAACACGTGGGACTAAATCAAACAAAAAAGTTTCTGCACAGCGAAAGAAACTACCAACAAAATGAAAAGGCAACCTACTAAATGGAATAAAATATTTGCATATCATATTTGACAAGGGGTTGATGTTCAAAATATATAAAGAACTCATACAACTCAATAGTAAAAACAATCTAATTAAAAAATAAGTCATACAGCATGGTGACTATAGTTAATAATACTTTATTACATATTTGAAAGTTGCTAAGCGAATAAATCTTAAAAGTCCTCATCGCACAACAAAAAAAATTGTAACTATGTATGGTGATAGATGTTAACTAGACTTATTATGGTGATCATTCTACAATACCTACAAATATGAATGACTACGTTGTACACCTGAAACTAATATAAAGTTATAATCAATAAAACCTTAATTTTTATAAAGATAGACTGCTTGGGTTTAAAAAAAATGGGCAGAGGATCTAAGAAGAAATTTTTTCCAAGGAACACATACAGATGGCCAACAGGTGCAAAAAAAGGCATTCAACATTACTAATCATCAAGGAAATAAAAATCAACACCACAAGATATCACCTCACACCTGTTAGAATGGCTATTAACAAAAATACAACAAACAACAAGTGTCGGCAAGAACGTGGAGAAAAGGGAACCCTTGTACTGTTGGAGGGAATGTAAATTGGTGCAGTCACTACAGTTCAGAAGTTCCTCAAAAAATTAAAAATAAAACTCTCATATGATCCAGCAATTCCACTTCTAGATATTTATCTAAAGAAAATGAAAACACTAACTTGAAAAAATATTCAGCCTCATGTTCATTGCAGCACTACTTTCAACAGCCAAGACATCTAAATAACCTAAGTGCCCATCAATGGATGAATGAATAAAGAAAATGTACATATGCGCAATGGAATATTACTCAGCCATAAAAAAATGAAATCTTGCCATTTATAACAACGTGGTTGGATCTTGAGAGTATTACACTAAGTGAAATAAGTCAGATGGAAAAGGTCAAGAACCATATGATTTCACTCATATAAAACAAAAAGCAACAAATGAACAAACAAAACAAACAAAAAGAAAACAAACTCATAGATACAGACAACAGAATGGTGGTTACCAGAGGAGAAGCAGTGTGGGGGGAGGACGAAGAGGGTAAAGGAGATCAAATATATGGTAATGGAAGGAGGCTTCGGGTGGTGAGCACCAAAGGAGTACACACAATAGAGTATATAAAGTTGTACACCTGACATTTATGTAATGTTATTAATCAGTGTTACCCCAATAAATTTAACTTAAAAAAAAAAAAAAAAACTAAGTTCTTAGATATAGAGAACAGATTGGTGGTTGCCAGAGGAAGGGGTGGGGGGTGGGCAAAATGGGTAAAGAAGGTCAAAAAGTACAAACTTCCAGTTAATAAAATAAATAAGTCATGGAGATGTAATGTACAGCATGGTGAGTATAGTTAATAATAGTATATTGTATATTTGAAAGTTGCTAAGAGAGTAGATTAAAAGTTCTCATCACAAGAAAAAAAAATTGTAACTATGTATGCTGACAGCTGTTAACTAGACTTATCGTGGTGATCATTTCACAATATATGCAAATATTAAATCATTATGTTGTACACCTGAAACCATTATAATGTTATATGTCAATTATACCTCAACAAAATAATTGCTTAATTAAGTAAATAACTTATAAGAAAATTGAACCCCTTTAATCTGAAAACACTGCCAAGCTTTGAGGAGTAGTCCTATTCCAACAACTTGGCCTGTCTTCAGGACAAAGCAAGGCCCTGGGCCAGAGAGAAATGAAGGCAGCTAAGAGACCTTAGGAGCAACCTTGCAGGGCTGTTTCTACTGTGGATCAAATGAGGTGGAAACAGCTGTGACAGAAATTTCTTTCCTTTTGGAGATCCAAACTTTTTCGCATTTAGAATAAACTGAGAAATTCTATGTGCTTCAACCAGAGTTTAACAGTCACCTCTCCTTTCATCTTTTACTAAATCATCTTAAGGCTACATCTGGAATTCAATAAGAAAAATTACAATAAAAATGGGTTTTAGACTTTTCTCAGATTTATTTAATATTTCCAGTGAGAATGGATAAATCACAGTTCAGAATTCTAGCGAGAAACAATGCCTCGAAGCTACATTTATGAGGAAACATGTCAAATATACAGAACCACCAGAGACACTGTACATACCATTTCAAAGTAGGCATGAGACTTATCCATTATGATTCTCCAGATCCAACAGAATATAGCAAAGTGGAATTCTCTCAATACTGAAGGCTATAGCCTGTATTAACACTCAAGGAACGAGTTCTCAGGAATGAAAATGCACACTCATATTCGTTAGAATAA
>NW_006442508.1:2198107-2204082 GCF_000325575.1 Pteropus alecto | reverse complement strand
CTCTCTGTGTGCCAGGCCTTAAAGAGCACCTCTTCAAGGAGGCTTTCCCACCCCCACTGCCTAGGTAGTTAGACGGTAGCACAGTGCCTAGACACACAGGGCACTCAAAAAACACTTGTTGAGTGAATGCAATAATCAAAGTCCCGGGTTTTAAAATGTCTTTCTCTGTCTTCTCTGACAAATATATTATTTTTACAATGACTCATAGTTAGATCTGAGAGTATTTCAAATTATATAAACAGAACGAAGCACACCACCATATAGAGTTCCAACAGTATACACTCCTATTTCTAAGGGTGGAAATTCCTGTGGGGAACTTTATTAACTCAAGTTAAAAAATAACTAAAAGAAACTAGCTTACCTTCAGTCTTTTCTCTTTAAAAATTTTGGTTCTTGCCTCATTTTGAAAGGAGGTATTAAAAATAAAATTCTAATTCAAAGATTCTCATACCTTAGTTTTATGACACTGTAATGTTTTCAATGATCTCAAGAAGATGGAAAGTTTGTACTTTTTAATTATCTTTTTATTATAACCTCATTGTAGGAGATCTGTAAGTAATGTGAGAAAAGAAAAATTACCCATGTATGTGCATTGTTAATATCTAGTGTATTTCCTTTCAGTCCTTTTTCTATGTATACAAAATTGGAATTATTCTGAATAGAGCATGCATCCAGTTCTTATTTTTCCACTAAAAAGAGTCTTAAGTACTTTTTTAAATTAATGAAACTAGTACTTTTTCATCAAAAGTATTTTCAGTGTGCACAATAAAAATTAAGGAGAAATCCTACCCCAAACTCGGAGCCTAGCAGTAACAACTTAAAGTGCTAGGTGTGTACTCTTACATTTTGCCATATTATTAAATATTTGCACAAAATGCTTCCAAAGACTGCATTATATTCCATAAGTTTGCCATACTTAAACTATTTTTAGAGGTCAAGGACAGGGTTAGTGAACAGATACTGACAAAAGCCTGGTTGAAGTGGGCTTCTGAGAAAATGGAAGAGGAGAGCTGCAAGTAAAGACACCTCCTTTGAGTTTTTCTGTAAAGGGAAACAGAAATAGGACAATAGTTGATGGGTTTTTTGGTTTTAGGGGTATTTTTGCGTGTGTCATTTTTGTTTTAGTCTGTTTTCCTAAGATGGAAGAAATAACAGGAACTTTGTGAAGATCTTATATATTGTCAAACTTAGTTAGGAAGCTCAAGTAAACCTGGAAAAGCAAACACAAATTAATTGTTTATGGGCATTGTTCGGAAGACCCTCCATTAAATGAATTCAGATTAGGATCCCAACACCTTGAAATAGCTTGGCCATTACTGGCCCATGATCACTAATTGCTTGTTTCTAATCTAGGCAGGCCTTAGTGATTTGAAGAAAGCCAGAGGCCACAATGATGAGTAATTCCTCTGTTCTGGTTCTTAGAGGAGGGAGATGATCTGGATGAGATATCTACTACCCTTGGCTATCAGGAGTGATTTATCTGGTTGGCAATACTACATTATCTTTCTTCTTTTAGAAGGGTCCCACTAGCATCTAGTACGTTATATATACATATATATACATATACATATATATATATGCATATATATATGCATATATATATATATATATATATATACACACACACACACACATATAATAGTTATAGTACAATAAATGTTCAACAAATTTTGACATGGGCTGTCAATCCATACAAAAAGTATCCTAAGGAAATTGGATCAATTGAGTAATTACTTGGAACTTCAAGTACTATTGATAGATCATCTATCACCCAGTCCCTAAGGTTCTTCTAACTTCAACCCAATCCACCACAGTTCCAGGAGCAATCTTGAGTCAATCTACTTTAAACAGGATTTAACAAAATGGAGATGACAGCATTAATATTGCAAAAGAATTTCTTTAAATTATGACCTCTAGTGCTTTTTTAAAAATACAGATTTTAAAATACTTTATTTACACATCTTCCAAGAACTTATTTCTTATACAAAATGTGGTAAACCTATAACTCCTCCCTTTCTCACCATTTGGGTCCACCAATCCCAAGTTTCCATTTCTAAGGCCTTTAGGTGATGAATGGTGTCATACTGATTGAGCTCTTTGCTGGAATACTATGTAAACTAACATTAACACTCATAATCATGTAACTTATCAACCTGGGTTAGAATTTTTGATGGCTCAAGAACACTTTTTAAGGTTGACTTGTTACTTAATGTTCAGAATCTTGATTGTGTATTTCAATGAGAGTTAAAGTCAAGTTCAAACTATTTTGAAGATGAGAAATTTGCTTGTTCAAAGTAACACAAGTTAGTAGCCTCAAGTTACAGCCTAAGAGCTAATTATATCTCAATGCATTTCTAAGTACTAAGCTCAAATTTCTTACTGCTGACTCTAACAACAAAAACTTTGTTGAATGCTATAAAGATGCTCTCAAATGTTAAAAAAGAGATAAGGATTACATTAATCTATTATATTAGAGCTGTCCAAAAGAACTCTATAATAATGGAAATGTTCTGTATCTGTACTGTCTGACATGGTAAGCCACTAGCCAATGTAGCTATTAAGCACATGAAAATGTGGCTAAAGCAATTGGGGAACTAAAATTTTAATTTTCTTTAGTTAAAACATTTTTAATTTAAATTTTAATTTCTTAAAGTTTTTTTAATTTTTCAATTATAGTTGACATATAATATTGTTAGTTTCAGATGTACAACATAGTACATCTGAAGAGTACATTATGAAGAGATCACTCCAATACAGGATATGCATCTGACACCATATATAGTTATTACAATATTATTAACTATATTCCTCATGCTACACTTTATATCCCCATGATTATGTTGTAACTACCAATTTGTACTTCTTAATTCCTTCCCCTTTTTCACCCATACCCCCCAATCCCCTTCCATCAGACAACCATCAGAATGTTCTCTGTATCTATGAGTTTGTTTCATTTGTTCATTTACTTTAGATTCCACATATAAGTGAAATTATATGATGTTTGTCTTTCTCTGACTTACTCCACTCAGCACAATACCCTCTATGTCCATTCATGTTGTTGCAGATGGCAAGATTGTATTCATCTTTATGGCTGAGTAATATTCCATTGTCTATAAGTACCACCTCTTCTTTATCCATTCACTCAGGTTGCCTCCATATCTTGGTTATTGTAAATAATGCTGCAGTGAATGTATGGATGCGAATGTCTCTTAAAAATAGTGTTTTGGGTTTCTTTGGATGAATATCCAGAAGTGGGATTATTAGTTCTTTGTCTCGTTATAGCCTTTGCTTTAAAGTCTACTTTATCTGGTATAAATACTGCTATCACAGCTTTTTTTTTTACTTCCATTTTCATGGAATGTCTTTTTCCATTGCTTTATTTTCAGTCTGTGTGTGTCTTCTGATCCGAAGTAAGTTTCTTATAGGAAGCATATGTAAGAGTCTTGTTTTCTTATTCATTCAGCCACTCTGTTTTTTTCTTTTAATTTATATATTTTTATTAGGGTGACATTGGTTAACTAAATCCAGTAAGTTTCAGGTGAACAATTTAACAGTAAGGCATATATATATTGTATTGTGTGTTCTCCCATAGATTTCTTTCTGTCACCACATATTTGACCCTTTTTATCCCATCTACCTCCTTCCTCCACTCTCCCCTCTACTCTCTGGTAACCACTAGTCTGTTGCCCATGTCCATGAGTCTCTGTTTGTCCTATTCATTAGTTGCTTTTAGGTTTATATCCCACATAAAAGTGATATCGTGGTTTTCAAATTTTTCTGTCTGGCTTATTTCACTTAGCATGATTATCTCGAGGTCCATCCATGTTGTCACAAATGGCAGTACTTCATCTCTTCTTATGGCTGAGTAATATTCCATTGTATATATGTACCACAGCTTCTTTAGCCAATCATCTATTGTAGGACACTTCGGTTGCTTCCACCGTGAATAATGCTGCTATGAACATCAGTGTGCAAATATCTTTTCAGATATGGGTTTCTAAGTCTTTGGGGTAAATACTGAGTAGAGAGATTGCTGGATTATATGGTATATCAGTTTTTTGAAGAAACTCCATATTGTTTTCCATAGTGGCTGCACCAATCTGCAGTTCCACCAACAGTTGTATGAGGGTTCCTTTTTCAACGCATCTTCTCCAACTTTTGTTAGTACTTGTCCTGTTGATAATAGCTATTCTGACAGGTGTGAGATGGTATTTCATTGTGGTTTGGATTTGCAATTCCCTAATAGCTATTGATGTTGAGCATCTTTTCATATGTTTGTTGGCCATTTGTATGTCTTCTTGGGAGAAGTGTCTGTTCAGGTCCTCTGCCCATTTTTTTGATTGGATTGTTTCTTTGTTGTTATTGAATTGTATGAGTTCTTTGTATATTTTGGACATTAGGCCCTTAGCGGAGGCATTGCTTGCAAATATATTTTCCCATTCGAATGGTTGTCTCTTTATCTTGTTGACACTTTCTTCTGAGCAGATTTTTAGTTTGATGTAGTCCCATTCATTTATTTTTGCTTTTACTTCCCTTGCCTTTGAGGTCAAATTCATAAAATCTTCTTTAAGTCCAAGGTCCATGAGTTTAATTCCTGTTTTCTTCCATGCAATTTATTGTTTCAGGTCTGATATTCAGGTCCTAAATCCATTTTGTCATAAAATCCTCTTTAAGTCCAAGGTCCTTGAGTTTAGTTCCCATGTTTTCTTCTATGCATTTAATTTTTTTAGGTTTTATATTCAGGTCATTAATCCATATTGAGTTAATTTTGGTGTATGGTGATAGCCAACAGCCAAGTTTCATTCTTTTGCAGGCGCCTTTCCAGTTTTCCCGGCACTATTTGTTGAAGAGGCTTTCCTTTCTCCACTGTATGTTTTTGGCTTTTCTGTTGAAAATTATTTGCTCATATAAACATGGGTTTACTTCTGGACTCTCAATTCCGTTCCACTGGTCTGTGTGTCTGTTTTTCTGCCAATACCATGCTGTTTTCATTATTGTTGCTTTGTAGTATAATTTGAAGTCTGGCAGAGTGATACCTCCAGACTCGTTCTTTTTTCTCAGGATGACTGTGGCAACTCAGGGTCTTTTGTGTTTTTAAACAAATTTGATGATTATTTGTTCTATTTCTTTAAAAAATGCCAATGGGGTATTAACAGAAATTGCATTAAATTTGTATAATGCTTTAGGTAATAAGGTCATTTTAACTATGTTGATTTTTCCAATTCAAGAACACAGAATATCATTCCATTTCTTTGTATCTTCTTCGATTTCTTTTAATAGGGTCTTGTAGTTTTCATTATATAGGTCCTTCACATGTTTCATTAAATTTATTCCCAGATATTTTATTGTTTTTGTTGCAATTGTAAAAGGAATTATTTTTTCCACTTCTTTTTCTGACACTTCATTAGTAGAGTATAGGAATGCTATGGATTTTTGAACATTGATTTTGTATCCAGAAACTTTACTGTATTTGTTTATTGTTTCTAGTAGTGTTCTTGTGAAGTCTTTAGGGTTTTCAATAAAGAAGACCGTGTCATCTGCAAATAGTGACAGTGTGACTTCTTTGTTTCCTATTTGGATACCTTTTAAATCTTTCTCTTTCCTGATTGCACTCGTTAGGACCGCCAGTGTTATATTGAGTAAGAGTGGTGGTAGTGGACACCTTTGCCTTGTTCCTGATCTTAGAGGGAAGGGTTTTCGTTTTTCATCATTAAGTATAATGTTAGCTGAGGGATTTTCACATATGGTCTTTATTATGTTAAGGTATTTTTCTTCTGTATCGATTTTCTTAAGTGTTTTGATCACAAATGGATGCTGTAGCTTGTTGAAGGCTTTATCTGCATCTATTGATATGATCATATGATTCTTATTTTTTAATTTATTTATGTAGTGTATCACATTAATTGATGTGCATATGTTGAACCATCCCTGTGCCCCAGGGATGAAGCCCACTTGATCGTGGTGTATAATCTTTT
>NW_006442508.1:2193821-2195017 GCF_000325575.1 Pteropus alecto | reverse complement strand
CTGCTGCATTTTCCTTATCTCCATTCCTCTTTGAGAATTTGGATCTTCGAATCCTTCCCTTTTTAGTCATTGTTGTCTCAGTTTGTCCCTCATCATTAGGTGAGCTGATGTCTTTCAGAATTTCCTGTAGTGCAGGCCTCATAGTGGAGAATTCTCTCAATTTCTGTATGTCTGTAAAGGTTTTAATTTCTCCTTCATTTCTAAAGGAGAGCTTAGCTGGATACATTATTCTAGGCTGGTAGTTCTTTTCATTTAATAGTTTAAATATTTGATTCCATTCCTTTCTGGCTTGTGAGGTCTGCGCTGAGAAGTCCAATGATAATCTAATGGGTTTTCCTTTATATGTTACCGTTTCTTCTCCCTGGCTGCCCTGAGAATTCTTTTTTTGGCATTGATTTTTGATAATTTAATACAAAATGTCTTGGCAAAGGAAGGCCTTTTTGGGTTGAGATATTGGGTGTTCTGTTGACTTCTTGAATTCCAAGTTCATGCTCATTCCTTAGATTTGGGACATCCTCGTCCACTATTTGTCAGAAAATGCTTTCTAGTTCCTGCTCCTTTTACTCGCCTTCAATAATGGCCATTATTCTCATGTTTCCTCTCCCGATGGTATCAGCTAGTTCTTGTATTTCTCTTTCATTATTTTTCATTCTTTGGTTTCTTCTTCCTTCTGATTTATTTCTAGATTTCTGTCTTCAGTGTAACTGAACCTTCCTTCCGTTTGGTCGACTCTATTTCCCAAGCTTGCTATTTCATTTTTTCACCTCTTTCAGTGTGTTTTTCATCTCTAGAAGTTCTAATCAGCTCCTTTTGAGGGTTTCAATCTCCTTGCTAAAGAACTCATTCTGCTTATCTAGTTGTTTTTTCCATTCTTGAAATTGTTGATATGACGTTTCAGATCTCACCGAGTTTTTCAGAATTCTCTGCCATTTAAGTTGCATATTTTTATGTCTATAAGCTTAGTTTCTAGAGATTTTTCTCTTTCTGAGCTACTTTGTCACATTGGTTGTTCATGATGTTTAACGGACTATTTCTCCGCCTGAGCTTTAATGGAAGCATATTCTGCCTTTAAAAAGCAGATTTATTATATAAAGGTCTTTCCTTAGCCTGTTGCAAAGATGGCATTTTTCTTTTAGTTTCCAGTAGGTGCTTCTAAGGCTCTTGGATCCCCTCTGCTTTATATAACATCTTAATGA
>NW_006442508.1:2173391-2193731 GCF_000325575.1 Pteropus alecto | reverse complement strand
ATATATTCAATCACAGTCGCTATCCTCAGTATCAGTCCGTCAGTGTTAGCAACAGTTTCAGTAGCATTTGCTCAGATTCCCTGGGGCTCCATGGTGTTCAGTCTTGGCTGATATGCGGGGAGGGGCCTTCTTAGTTAGGGGATGGGGGCTCTAGCTCAGTTTCACATTTTGCAACCGCATCTGGTAAAAACGTCCTGTTGTTTCTCTTTCGTCCTCACTTCTCTGCTTCCTCCCCTGATCTCTGGGCACTGCCGCTGACTGTGTGGAGCTCACAGCTCTACCAGGAAGGGTTGTTCAGAGAACCTGCCGCACCTTCTCCTCTTCCCCTCCTCCTGCAGGAAGTTCCGGCTGCGAGAGGCAGCTTGTTTCTCTCAGTTCTGACCTGTAGTAGCTCTTATGCACAGACGCCATGCTCAGATGTGCTGGTGTGCAGTTTGGGTATTATTTTATTGCGTTTTCGATGTTCAACTTATTGTTGTTTCAAGGGGAGAGATCTGGTGACATCTCTCATTCGGCCATGTTTCTGATGTCACCCAACTCTGTTTTTTGATTAGAGTATTTAATCCATTTACATTTAAAGTAATTATGATAGATATGCAGTCATTGCCATTTTATTATTTATATTTATCTCCTCGTTTTCCTTTTTCTTTTCTTTTTCTTCTAGTAGTCCCTTTAACATTTCTTGTAATAGTAGTTTGGTGGTGATGAACTCCTTTAGATTTTTCTTATCTGGGAAGCTCTATCTACCCTTTGATTGTAAATGATAGCTTTGGTGGGTAGAGTAATCCTGGTTGTAGGTCCTTGTTTTCCAGCACTTTGAATATTTTGTGCCAATCCCTCTTGCCTGCAAAGTTTCTGTTGAAATATATGCTGCCAGTTTTATGGGAGCTCCCTGTAGTTAACTGCTTCTCTCTTGCTGCTTTTGAGATTCTCTTTGTCTTTAAATTTGGCGTTTTAATTATACTTTTTGGTGTAGGCCTCTTTGGGTTGTTTGGGACTCTGCACTTCCTGGGCTTGTATAACTATTTCCTTTGCCAGTTTAGGAAAGTTTTCTGTCATTAGTTCTTCAAATTGGTTTTTCATTCCTTGCTCTCTCTCATCTCCTACTGGTACCTCTATGATGCAAATTTTGTTATGCTTGATGTTGTCTCAGAGGCCCCCTAAAACTTTTTTTCTTTTTGGATTTTCCTGTTGCTGTTCTGACTAGATGTTTTCTGCTACCTTATCTTCCAAATTGCTGATTCAGTCCTGTTTCATATGATCTACTGTTGATTCCCACTAATGTTCATTTGTTATTATATTCTTCATGTCTGGTTTTTAAAAAGTTTTCCATCTCCTTTTTAATGTTTCCTATCTCTTCATCAAAGTTCTCAGTGAAATCACTGAGCATCCTTATAACCAGTGTTTTGAACTTTCTATCTGGCAGATTGTCTCCATTTTATTTAGTTCTTTTCTGAAGATTTGTTGTTTTTTCATTTGAGACATGTTTGTCTCATTTTGGCTGCCTCGCTGGTTTCTGTTAGGTAGAGCTGCTACGTCTTCTGATCTTAGTAGAGTGGTCTTATGTAGTAGGTGTCCTATGGGACCCATTGGTGTAGTCTCCCTGATCACCTAAGCTGGGTGATCCAGGTATGTCCCTTGAGTATGTCCCTTGAATGTGCATTGTTCTGAACTTTGATTGCTGTTGGCACATCAAGTGGGAAGGACTGATCCTCAGGCTGATTGGTTGTGAGGACTGACTGTGACGATAGTGGAGGAGCTGTTGTGCAGAGGCTGATCAGTGTAGCAGGATTCACTTCACCTGGGCTCTGGTGCCTGCCAAGTCTACCCTTTGGGTGTGTTTATGGAAGTGGTTGTGTGGTGCTTTGGTGTGGTCTGAAGCTGGCCACAGGGTGTGTTGGTTCTGGAGTCTCTTAGGTGGGGCTCCAGTACAGGCCAAGGTCAGCTGCTGCCTGTGCCCTAGCCAGAGCCACTTGGCATGAGCTACAGAGTGATAGCTGGTTACCACTTGTGCCAAGCTTGGAGGTTCCTGGGAGAGGTTAAGCTATGAAGTGAGGCTGGCTACCACTAGTGTCAGGCTTGGGGCTGCTCAGCAAGAGGCATGAGGCAAGCTAAGGCCAGATGCTGCTTGTTTGGGGTTGGCGAACCTTTGAAAGATTTTAGGAAAGCCTGCAGCATGAGCCAAGACAGGCTGTATAGAACAGCCACTGGAAACAGCTTCGGTGGACCTGATAGTTGGGTGAGGTTGGGTCTCAGGGAATCATATGGTGGGGGAAACAGTGTTAGCCAGGTTGAAGGAAACTCAAGATATGGTGCCACAATTGTGTTTGCTGGGTGGGAGGGCTCAACAAAGAACAATGGCTTCTGCCAGCACTTCTGTCTGGGACAAAGCTGCCCTTTCAGCCCTTGCTCTGAAGCCAGATAATTCAGTTCTTCCTGACATGCCTCTGGCATTTTCCAAGCTGCTGCCCCAGCGCTGGAGCTCAGAGCGAGTGAGTCCATCAGTAACTCTAAATGCAAGCCCTTTAGAGGAACACCTAGGACTCCAGAGGTCCTCTCTCTCAGCCACAATCTCTGCTGGTTTTCATGGCCAGAAGTTGTACAGACTTCTCAGTAATGGAACCCTGGGCTGGGGATTCTGGTGTGTGGCTGGGACCCCTCACTCCTCAGGGGGGAATCTCTGCAGCTGAGAGAGCCCTCCCAATTCTCACGTGGATGTGGGACCAGCCTGTTTGAGTCTCCACTCCTCCTACCAGTCTGGAGGTGGCTTCTGTGTGTCCTTATTAGGACTTACTTCAGCTAGACTTCAGGAGACTCTCAATGATGGTTGTTCTGTAGTTTAGTTGTAATTTTGATGTGGCTGTGAGAAGACCAGTATAGCATTTACCTAGTCCTCCATCTTGATTGGGGCCTCTTTTCCTTTAATTTAAATGTAAACAGACCCATGTCACAAGTGGCTACCATACGGTAAAACAAAGCACTACACTGTTACATATACCCTCATGATATAAAAATTTTCACCGAACACAAAACTGAAAACTGCCTGTTACTTTTTAAATTATAAGACGATCCATTAATGTATATATATTTTACCATCTGTACAGAACATATAAACCTATTTGTATGTATATATGCCTGTGTGCATGTGTACATCAAATAGCTATAAGAATACATCACAAGCTTGTAACATTAGTTGCCTCTGGAGAAAGTAAACTGGTAACTAGGGGTCAAATACAATTTTAAAATATTTTTAAAATTTTCAGTTAATGCTAATTTCGAAACCTTTCCCTAAATTTCTTTCTTGCATGATTCAAGTCAATGACTGACAGCTGAGCTAAATATTAACCTCTGCATATGTCTCTCAGGGAGCCTGTACTAACACATGAAAATAAATCTGGGAAGTGACAGACAATTCCTTGGTTTCCATATAATCAATGTCCCACCCCAATCTCATCCCACCATCCCCTTGTCCCAAGCAGTTCACGTTAGATCCAGCTAGATGCTTTGACTACTGAATTTTGATGTGGTTGTGAGAGGAGGCTTATAACAATGAACATTTTGTTTCTACTTTCTATAAAATATTACTTTTCTTGGGCTCTTCTGCTCTGCAGAGTGACTTGCTGAGATCCAGACTGATTTCAAATCCTGACTCTGCCCCATACCAGCTGAGTATCCTCAGACACATATATCTAGTGTATGTTTTCTCATCTGCAAAAATGCGAATAATCCGTACTTCACTGGCTCTTTGTAAAGATTAATATATTAATAATTAAATGGGTTAAAATATGTAAAATAGTGCCTGGTATAAACAACTCAAATTATTCTGTTGATAGCTATTATAATACAAACAGGTATGTTTTTACTTTAAAGTCTATTTTTAAACTTCTATAAGTCCTTAAAAACAAAGACACAATTCTGTATTTTGCTAGGCAAATTCTAAACTATAGTGCTTCTATTTTCAATACATTTTGATTTGTAGAACCATACCCTCTCAAAACAGCTGATCACTCTGGTTTAGTTTCTTGTGAAAAACAAATCAAAACAAAACTGGAATTCCTACAGAATTTGTATAGAATTCAACTTAGATCCCAGTACAGGCTTCTAGGATGTAGCTTTTGGAATTTTCATGTTTTATAATTTTTTAAATCTAAATATAGTATATAGACATCTCAAAAGAAATCTAGTTTTATCAAACTGTAACATCTATCACTAAAGGATATAACTTTCTAGATTTGTGCTTCACCAAACATATGACATTCTAACAGCATTTAATAATAGTTCTCTTTAAAATCTGATTATAAAATGATTAAAAGTTGCCATATTTTGGTTTTTTAACAATAAGAAACTTACAAACAAGCATATTCAATGAATAATAAATTCTGTCCAAAAGCATGGGTATGACTTTAAGTATCCAATTACACTGTTAGTTCTTAACACATGAGGTAAAGAAGAATTTATGTTCAAAAAAATATTTATTGATGGGGGTGGGATCCCAAAACTAATAAGTGAACTGCTCTCATTTACGTATGACATTTATTAAAGAAAAAAAGCATCCTGATCGATTGGGACCATCTTAATCTCAAAGCAAAGTCAGAGAGTTCAAATACAATCTGAGAACAAACATTTTCTTTTTCCAGAAAACCAAGTCTAGGAATGCTAGTAAACTTGAACGCAAATATAAAGACGTCCAGACCAATTCTCTATATAAATGCCTTCCAAAGTTCCATTTCAGAGACAGGGATGAGGGCTTTAGGGGCAACAATCTTTGAATAATCATTTTGCCTTCAATTCTTTGCTTCACTGACTTCTGACAGTTTGGCAAATTGGGGGTCATCACATTTAAAAGAAATGCCAAAGCTCAACAAATGCAACCTGAGCAAGATAGTATAAATTCCAAATGCCTGTGTAATATTCTGTAGTTCTCAGCATTCAACTTCAAAAAATTATCAGATTTAAAACTTAAACCATTTCCTTTAGATGGTATAATTTTAGCAAAAGCATTATCCAAAGTATGGGATAATTAAGGTAACACTAAAGTCATATATCCCAAATTCAATTCTTATCCTATTTTGTTATTCTGGGTTATTTGGTGTGTGTGTGTGTAGGATGATGTATGCAAAGACTACTTTTTTGGGGGGCCGAGGTGGTGGTGGAAATTTTCCAATCTGATCCTATCTCACTATTTCCACTACATGTTCAGGAATCTCCCTCTTTGGAATTGTATACTATTGGCCAGCACAACATAGTCCACTTAAAAGTAGGTCTCCATCCCTCAACCTCTTTTTTGCCCAACATTACTTTTGCAATTATTCTACTACAGAAGCTATTGTCCTTGAAAATATTCATATTTATGTTTATTCAAATGTTAAAAAGGCAAGACTTAAAGTACTAATTTGAAAAAAAAAAAAAAAACTAAAAAACCTAAAGAACTTTTTTTTTTTTAAAGGAAAGAACCCAAATTTTCCTGGTTCTAAAATCAAATTGGACTAGTTTAAAAGGAAAAAAAAATGAACCAGAGATGTCACGGATTAAAAAAAAAAAAAACACTAAGAAACCTAAAGAACTATCTTATTTTTAAAGGAAGAGACCCAAATTTCCTGGTTCTAAAATTCAAATGTGACTAGTTTAAAAGGAAAAATACATGAACCAGAGATGTCATGGATTTCCTGATTCCACAGAAATATTCAAATTGCTTGATATGCTGTACTTCTTTATGTCAAATTTTGCTTAAACTTTGAAATATCAGGTGCAGAACTAGAAATAAAAGACAGAAACATAAGCCTTCAATTATTATTTAAGTATGACCTCAATGAAATTAGATTAGAAAACTCACAGAAATATCAGAAATTAATTTCTTTTAGGGAATCCTAAAAAAAACCTACCACACTATCATTTGGAATAACTTCCGCACACCATCCTTGAGATATTTTTAAATGAGTTAATTATTCTTGTCCAGCTATATGAAATTTTTCAAGTAATTTTAATAAGAGGGAACTAGATATAATTTGGTACCTTCCCATATAGCTGTGACGTGGAATAACAAATGGCAGGTGGGAAAAGGAAGGGAGGAAGAACATAGGAAGTACAGAGTGAATAATAATGGGTAAAAAAGTTTCAGAAAAAGAAGTGAAGAATTTGAAACCTTGTATAAGAATCAAATTATACACACACACACACACACACACACACACACACACATATATATATAAAACAATTTATATCTTAAAAAAGAAAACTGGAATGTTATTTCGCTTAAAACATACAGCATGCAAAATGCTCTGTAATGGTAAAAAAAGACATACTCCAATGTAAATTTTCACAATTTTCCTGCAAATGACATTTCTAGATCAAAAATTACCATTACAAACCCTTTAACCAAATGTTAATTTTTGGTTCCAGCATTACAATTTGCTGTAATTCATAAACTTCAATCTCAGTAAGTTTTTAGACACTGACCTCACACACGTCCTTATGTCAAGCACTTAATTATCCAGCAAAGAGATCACTCAGCTTCCACTCTTTGCAGACAATGCTAACTGCTACCTGAACAATTCAAAGTACATATGATTTGTTTTGATGAATGGAGACAGAACTGCAGTTTTGTACTAAATTTTCAATTACCGAATTGCATGTTTTTCCCCCTATGATCATTAGAAAACTACTTACATGTTATAGCCATATATTATGCTAAATGCCCACTGCTAACTGAATAAAACTGGTTTTAGATACACTACTGACTATGATACCATATAAAGTCACGGCCACAAGCTTCTGCGTAAGAGATTTACTTTTCTTTCTCTTAAAGCAAGAACTATCCCAAAGTTCAGATTTACATAAGTAGTGCCTCTTTTTAAATAAATTAAAAATAAAATGTTGTCTTGTGTGTAAAATTATAAATATTCCTAGTCCACTTTACAGAATGTCACAGTACTTATAAATGCATTATTTCCTAGTAAATACACATGGCAATGAAGCCAGTTAAAAAACAAAAACAAAAAGCCAGTCATTATACTGGCCCATGGAAATATCTAGGGTTATTTTACCATTAGAAAAATTAAACAAGGAGAAAAAGCAAAGGAGAGAGAAGAAATTTTATAAAATGGCAACTCCTATGATCTAAATGAGTGTACTGAAATGCCTTCCTTCAATTCAGTAACTAAGCCAATTCTGGAATGAACATTTATGGATAACCAGGTTAGGAAAGTGTTCTTAGTGCTCAGGGCAAAATTACAAGGTATGCAGAAATATTTTCCACATTCTGTAAGGAGACAGACTTTGAAACGAAGTGACTATTAAAAACTATAAACCAAGATTTAGCCAGCATGTTCAAGATTGGTAGGTTCTGATGGAGTGAAATCTTCAGTGGAAACAAAATAAAGAATCATAATCCTATGGATGCTGCTTATTTTTACAATGTGAAGAAAGGAAACATGATTGCAAGGTACAATATACCCTGACAGGCTAAAATGAAAAATTATGATCAATTTAAGAAACTAAAATGGTTCCCACTAAAACATAAAAACATGATTTCCAAATTAATTCAACTTGTAATATGTCTCTCAGATGTAGTAGTTTTAGTTCTGTGGACTGCTGCATTGCCTATAAAATATTTCCTCCATCTCAAAAAAAAAAAAAAAGGAGGGGGTAGGGTAGGGTAGAGGCTTCTGAATGGCGTTGACTCCTTCAGTGTGGGAGAGAGTAGGCTTGACGAACTTGTTTCCAAAGCTCCCTCCAAGGTGATTCATTCCACCAAACCTACAATATCTCCAAATCTACATGTCGAACTTCCGGATTTCGTTTCTGGAAAATAAAAATCACCACATGTTATTCATAGCAAAACAGAATCTTCTGTTTTCTTTTATTCCTTTTGATCGCTAAAGCCATTAAAAACATTTGGTCAAACTATTTTCATTGTAACATACTAGCAAGAGAAATATTTGCAGAAGGAAAAAAATAAGATCAGTAGATGAATGGATCAAACACACTATAAATGATACAGTAAGTAGTTTCACCTCCCCGAGTTTGTCACATGTTCATGAATACAATAATGGGTTAAGAATCTAGTATATGCCAAGCACTGCAAAACACTGAAATTATGCTTGTTTGTGGTGAAAAGAAAATAACTGCAAAACAACAACAATCAGAACCAATACACTCATATACACTTATTTTAGTAACAATCCATATAGTCTTGGGCCAAGCACTGTGCTAGGAAGTGGAGCTATGATTATTAAGTAAGACTCTATCCTGACCCTGAGGGCCTCAGTTTAGCCAGAGACAAACAGCAATAACCATCTACGAGTTTGAATGAGGTGAGTTTTCCAGATAGATGATGAAAAAGGTCTAGACATAAGAAACAGCATGAGCAAAGTCAGAGAGCCTGGAAAGTATGTACTGGTAGTATGGTATAATTAGCACAGAAGCTGCAAAAAAGGCAAGGCTAGTAATGAGGCTGGAAAGGCAGGCAGAAGCTAGGCTGTGTAATAAATTCAATAACAACAAAAATATCTGCGCAAAATTCAAGGCAAATGCCAGGCACTGAAGTACACAACAATTAACAGGAAACAAATAATACTTGTTTTTGATGAACTTATGTTTCTCATTGTGGAGAAACAAGTCCAGATCCACCTTCCAAAATTATCTGTCTGTGGACAAAACAGTCCAGATTCACCCTCCAAAATTTCACCAACTAGGAAAGAGATAGCAAAGCATAAAACCATCTGACTCTCGCTTTTGACATTCAAGACGGTCTTCCTTTGCTATTTCAGTTTTCTCTTACAATTTCGAAGAAGGCTTTTCCCTTGATTTAGGGAACATTTTTATCCCACAGAAACGGCTTTTATTAGAGGTAGAAAGAGTGAGGAGATACAGGTAACTAAACAGGCAATTACAATAGTTTGCTACTACAGAGCAAAATAAAGGTTTTGGCTTTTTCGCCCCAAGGGTACATAAAAGGACACCTAACAATTTTGGAGGAATTAAAAGTGCAATAAAATGTAATATGATATTGTGAGAATGGAGGCAGAAGAGGCTGAATGTATAAAATAACTAAATCTACACCCATCAAAAATGAAATAATGCTTACATCAGGAGCAGTATAAGACTTTAAGTAAAAATATGGCAGTAAATATAAAACAAATGCAAAAAGTATTAAAAATAGTTATCTCTGAGAAACAGAATTAAGGACTGAGGAGGCTAGACAGGTAACACTGCTTTCTGTTATATGCTTTTTGGTTTTGTTTGACTTTATAAACTTTGTATATTATTTGATAAAAACTGTAAAAATAAATCAGCAAAGGGAAAAACGCTCTTCTATGTGATTCTAATACCCAGTCAGGATCAGTAATTTCTAGCTAAAAAATATCCTAGGAACATCTGCACATTACTCATATTAAAGGAATTCAGTTATAAAGACAAAACCTAGCATAATATTGAAGTTTAACTCCAGCCAGAGCATTCTATTGAGTGTGCACTAGGTTTTTCTTATAACTTGTGTTGTTCAAGTATACCTGAGGGAAATACTTTCTCTTGGATCTTGTAATGTAAAGAGTGGCCAGGTACCCCCAAATATGGGGGTACACTTTTCTTCTCAACGTTTTCTTTCTTAAGTTATTCCCTGTGTCTAGAACTCCTTAAATTCAATATGGAGTAAAAAAGATTTCTTCAAACAGAAATGAAACTGAATTTTATTTTCCTACTCCATTCAATCATTACCCATCCCAATAAGACTCGAAAAATTCTAGCTGTTCATGGAAAGTTTGAAATTATTCAATCTAAAAGCACTACATAACAACTGTGCACAAAATAATCTGATCTCAAGAAAAAGAAACCAAAAATTTACTCTGCTCTTTTAAAAATCATTTTCAGAGAGAAAATTAATCCAATTCCTAAAATTTTGTAATGCTGTAGTATCAAGTTAAGAAAATGCTATAGGAAGATGCAATTAGAGAAGCAAAAGGCAAAGTAAAGGGCAGAGTATTTAACTGGAACATTACTTATTAGGTATTTGCAAATCCTATAAGATCTTCCCACTGAATTTCCAACAGAATTACTTCCTCCCAAATATAAAAAAACTTCATGAAGGGATAGAAAGGGTCTATCCACAGACTGAAATGTAGAGGTAGAACAAAAAAACAAAACTTTTAACAGTTCAAAGAACTTCAAAATAAGAACAAGATATATTTCACATTTATAATATGGGACTTTATAAATTAGCTTCTATTATTTTGAACATCTTTACATAGAACAATGCAACATAGACTTTAAGCTAAAAATATCATTATTCTAATACCTGGATCAATGGCCTTCCTCAACAGAGATTGCTATTCTGCTGCAGAATTTTATCACTGTGTGACCTCCAAAGTAATTCAATAATTATTAAGATTTAAACTTTGAAGGCAACCATGCTTAGATACTAAACAGAAAGGAATGTATCAGTGTATAAAGTTTTAGTTTCAAAGAAAATCACCTTATTTTCATGACAAGAAAGAAAAGTTATATTCATGCATTCTTTGTTTGGTGCCTTAAGTATGAAGAACTTTCTCTGACCTAAGATTACTTAAATCTTATTACCTTAGTCAGAGATGTTTCTACCTGAAAATGTGGGTTACACTTGGCTTTGCAGTTTGAAAGACTTACATAATTCAGAAACATTTGAGATAGTTCGAACTATTAACGATTAAATAGCTTCTAATTAACATACAAAGCCAACAAAAACAGTAAGTTTATTTGATTATGATAAGAGTATAGCTGAGGATGATCCATTTGGGGTTTATTCTTAAATCTGGCTTATGATTTATTGTTTCTATTAGAGAATAAAGCTAAAATTTATAGTTTAAAAGTCCATTATTTTTCTTGCTAGGGAAATAAGAGAAATAGAATGGAAAAGCAAAGTTTATTCATTCTCGTGTCACCCTGCACAAAAATAATCACCTCACATTTTATTTGGAACAGTGGGTCTCAAAGTCTGCTTCAAGAATCACTGGGTTCTGAGACCTTTTCAGGGGGACTCCAAGGTCAAAACTATTTTCATAATAACACTGAGATGTTATCTGCCTTTTTTACTATGCTGATATTTCCTCTGATGGCATAAAAGCAATGGTGGATAAAACTGCTGGCACCTTTGAAAAATTCAAAGCAAATGGCATCAAACTATACTGGTAGGTAGTCTATTCCTCTACTGCCAGACACTCACAGTTTAAAAAAATAAATAAAGTAATTTCACTTTAAAATGTCCTTCATAAAGTAGTAAAAAGTACTGGTTTATTAAACCTGAATCCCCAAGTACACTTTTAAAAATACTCTGTGACAAAAATGGGATGTATAAAGCCCTTCTGCTTCATACTGAAGTCTAATGTTGTCAAAAGAAAAAAACACTTCTGTGATTGCTTGAGGTATAAGCTCAATCAGAATCTTTTTTTAATTTTAAATATCATTTTTACTTAAAAGAATAACTAAGAAACTGTGATTCAAATGTGGATATTTGGCAGGCATCTACTAAAAAATGAACAAAATGAGTCTGTTACTTCAAAGAATTTATTACTAATGATAAAACGCAAGCTTTCAAGTGAAGATTGGAATGTTGGAAAACTCATATCTACCACTGTGAGCCTGACAGCTTCTAGTTAGAAATGTTAACTTGAAAGATTTAAATAAATTCAGTCAATCAATTATCTTCCAAATGACCAATTCACAATGTTAAAGAGTCATGCATGGGTAAAAGATCTATTCAGAGAACAAAGATAAACCAACACATTTTAATATAATAGTGTAGAGAATTAATCATACCCAAAGAGAGATCTGGCCTTTGCTCTTGTCTACTGGGAGGTGTTCTCTAGGGCCCTGGAATACCCTGCTGGATAATTATGTTTACATTTATTTTTGGACAAACAGTATTTGCTCTACCTCCAAAAAGGAATGTAGCTGAAAGGTCATCTCAGGCAATCAGTTATACAGCCCAATAAAAATTTCTAGACACCAGGGCTTAGTTGAGCTTCCCTGATAGGCAATACTCCATGCAAACTGTCAAATACTGTTACCAGGAAAGAAACACTGTCCATGACTCCATGGAGTGAGGATACCTGAAGCTCAGTGTTTTGAACTCTGACCTACATACTTCTTCTCTTGGCTAGTTTTAATGGGCATTTTTTGTAATAAACCATAACTTTGAGTTTAACAGCATTCAGTGAGTTCCATGAATCCTAATGAATTTTCTAACCTCAAGTTCCTCTTAGGAATCCCTCGAACTTTGTTAGAAATGAGGATGGTCTTGTGGACTGTGCCCTCTAACTACACAAATGGCATATAAAAAGTTCTTTGACATAATTTCAAGAGGCTATCAGTTGTCAGGTTTTGGTATAATATCAAAAAAGAATATCAAATTATCTGAAAATGCTCTAAGAATACTTATAAAGGCTCTTCCCATTCTTCATTTTCTTCAACCAAAGCAATATATAGCAACAGACTAAATGCAGAAGCAGACAGGGAATCTTGCTTAGATTTTTGCAAAAATACAAAACAATACCATTTTTCTATTTTTTTCATTTTAGAAAATTTTTTTTGTTAAAATGTTATTTATACTAACATGTACTAGGTTTATTATGTTTTAAAATAAGTATTTTTAATTTCTCGATTTTAATTTACAATTTGGTAAATATCGAAACATAAAAATCGAAGAAATAAAAACTCTTTCAAGAATTGTTAAGAGTGCAAAAGAGTCCTAAGACCAAAAAAAATCTGAAATTGCTCATCTACAACCTTCAAAAATAATGCCCAATAAAGCTTGTGAACTATATTAACGTGAACAAAATCATCTTATTTGAAGCACTTCTATTAATCTTATCAGATACCTAGATTCAAAAAGAGAGTAAAGAAGTGTGGTAGAAATGTTTTCCCTCAATTTTTGTTTGCTTCCCTTCAATTTTTAGCAAAACTAAAGAATGGTCAACATAAACTAAAGAAAATGCACTGCCTTCAATAAGCTATGTATGTTAAAGATCATTTTTAAGTTATTTGCTGCAGACAAACAGAACTCGAATGTCAATAAATGACAATTTGAGAGCACTGAGACATTTTTAAGGGTAGTCTGATCAAATTGTATTTCAGTAAAATAACCAATAGATTGTAATGATCTCCAACTGAACAGAAACAAACAAAATATAAAATAATGTCAGATGGACTAAAAGCAAGATGTATGTGTATGTTTAAGGTCTCATGCTATTTTTTTCCAACTTTTGAAAAGTCTAAAGTTTCCCTTTTACCTTTCTCCAGAAACTTCCTAAATGCTTATCTAAAAATTAAAAAAAAAAAAAAAAATTTTTTTTGACTATTTTAGAAACTAAACAAGCAGTACAGAAAAACAGTGACTAAAACTATAGAATTTGGAATTCAGCAACTTAGGTTCAAAACCCAATTCCCTTACTTCCTTGAATAAATTATCCAACTTCTCTAACATGATCATTTTCTCACCCATAGCTTCTGATAAGATATATCATGAGTAAAATGTTAAACAAACAAACAAATAAATAAAATGTTAAAAAAAAGAGAGAGAGAGACATCATGGGTTTCCTGAGAAGTATACATGCGATGTAATTATCATAGTGTCTGACACAGAGTACTCGAAAAATAGACATTATTATATTATAATGAATATATCTTACTTTCAGTTCCTTCTCAAGTCTATCTACTTCAGCTCCTAAAGTATCAATAATATTTTCTCCATGTTTAAGCATAAAGGTCTCTAGTTCTTCAGAAGTTTTCACTTCTTGAATTTCCTATAAAGAAAATAATAGCAGAAAACAAAATAAAATTTTTAAAAATCACAGTATGTTGATAATTTCTTTAAAAAATTATAACACCATTAAGTTTAATGAAAAATGAAAAACTTTCAAGCAAACTTGTCAGAATAATAGAAATTAACAAAGAAGCAAGTAGAGGAAATCCCAAGTTAATGAATTTCAATGTTTATTAACCTCACAACTATCAGGGAAATATAAATTAAAACAAGATATGATTTCACACCTATCATGATGACAAAAATTTTAAAACTCTGTCAATAGAGTCTCGTAAGAATGAGAATAGAATTTTGATGCACTAGTGGAAGAAGTTAAATTAACTCACTTTGGAGAAAAATTTGCCAATATCTAGAGAAGATGAAGACATGTTCACCTAATGTTTCACTTATTTTAAATCTACCTATATATTTTCCCAAAGAAATTTTTGCACATGCAAACAAGGAAACATGTATGAGAATTCCATTGTGTATGTTTCTAATAGTTTAACAATGGAAACAATATAAATGTCCACCAACTGAAGACTGGATAAATTAGATATTCATGAGATGGAATATAAAATTAAAGTAAGTTAACTAAAAGTATACATATTAGCATGAAAGAATTTCAAAAACATGCTGTTAAGGAAACTGTAGAGGTAATCATATAGTATGAAACCATTTATATCAATCTTTAAAGATCCAAATGTTATTGTATATTATGCTAAGAAAAATATATTGAAAAGTATAAAAACATAAATAGAAATAACAGACACTAAATTCAGGATAACTGTTAGTTTTAAGGGTGGAGGAAAGAAAATGGGATCTAAAATGAGAAAACAAGGGTTTCAACTGTTTTTGTAATGATTTCTTCTTTTAAGATCTTAAGCAAATACAGTACAGTAAAATGTTAAGATTTGACAAAGGCAAGTGGTAACTTCTGCACTGTTCATTATATTATCTTCTATAAATTCTCTTTTAAACTATTCTTAATAAAAAAGCAGAGATTCTGAAAGCACAGAGATCTAAATTCGTATGTGACTCCATATTACGGCCCTGAAATTTTAGGCAAGTTACTTAATCTGTCTCTCAATCTGCCTACACATAAAAATGAAAATATTATATTTTTACCTCACAGGGTTGTTGAGAGTAAAAGTTAGATAACATATATAAAATGCCTGGCATATAACAAGCACTTTAATAAGTTTGTGCTTTTCTTGTCTCCTCCATCCCACTCTACAGTAAATAAAACGGTCTTTGTCAAATTTTGGAACCCTAAGAAGTTGAAAGCTGAAGTGACCTTATGAGTTATAAAAGAAAAGTTCTTTTTACTTAAAAAGTAATTTTTTTAACCATTGGCTTTATAAGAAAACAATAAATACATGAACTTACTTGCAGCATTTGGTCAAAATCTTGTTTTTCCAAATACGATCTTGTAACAACTCGTCCATCAAAATCCACTTCTGCCTTAAATCTTACTTTACCTAATCCCAAATCTGTGGCTTTAACATCATGAATTGCCCTGCAATCAATAACATGCTTACAAATTTATATACACATACATACATGCACAAACACTTTAGTGGCACAAAATCTAGAACTGTTTTTTCCACTAGTGTTGAAAATGGACTAAGACAGCTTTTAGAGTGTTTACCATTAAGTGCCACCTAACATTTTCCAAACAAATCTCCACCGGGGTGTTTTTACATAATGCTATACAAAGAGGTAAACTAAATATTATTTTATCGTAATTTGAATACATATGAATTATAAAGATGGTAGATTTTGAAAAACCAGCTCTAAATTGTTTTTCTACAATGTAGTCATTTTATCTCATAAACCTCTTTTCCTATTTTCAATAGCTTCTTTGAAAGTTTTCATACAACTCTGTGAAGTACTTTATTAGAATAAAGTTAATAACAACTACATAATAGGATTGATATGGGGAGTAACAAGCCAATACATATATAAATAGCTTAATATGGCACCAATTAAATGGAAGGCATTTCTTGAATGGCTTTTGCAAAGTAGGCAAAACTGTCCCAAATGGGGTGTAAGTGACTTGCCCAAGGTAATTCAACAGCAGAGCCAGGACTCACCCCCAGATCTTGAGATAGTAAAACCCAATGAGTGGTCTTTTTATTATACCATTTTGCCTCCCAGAAAGGGAAGCAGATGCTCAGGCATAACTGCTTTTCATCTCTTCTGCCCTAACCCTCCAGAATCGATCTTCCCCAAAAAACTGTTGAAAAATTACTTTCTTTCTATGGTAATCACTATAACATCTTTTCTTTACAGGATATCTAAGAGAATAAGAAAACACTCTGAATCCTGGGGGCATGGAGAGCTACCAGGAAAAAACAAGCCTTAAATGGTACTCCAAGTACTCTTAAAACATTTGACCCTGTGTTTTGAGTGATCTCAAACAACTTACTAAATAATGAGTCTAAAATTATCCATATAAAGAAGCATATTTATCAACCATCTAGGGTGAAAATAAGAATTAATGATTTATAAAGTTATATATGTCCAAGTTGACATAAAATTAGTTCATATTGGCAAGAGGCTATATAATTTATTCATTAATAAAACAAGCATATCTACCTCAGTCCTCACAAAATATTAATAAATTTGATTACTTGGCTAATACTTGAATAGCAGCTACTGAAAATATTCTAATATACTTTTTCCTTATGTTCTTATATATAACTAACTACTGATACAAAACTGGTATAGGCAGCTTCTGTCATGACTCCCTATGAGGCCTTGTGCAATCTTCTCTTCTTGAATGTGGGGGCTAGATCTACTGACTTGCTCCTTACCAACAGAAAGTAGCAAAGTGATGAGATGTCACTTCCAAGATAAGATTACTAATTTGTGATTTTTATCTACATCCTCAATTTCTATAGCCTTCTCAGCTTGTATACTTTGATTAAGCAAGCTGCCATGTCGGAGAGGCCAATGTGGAAAAACATATATATTAAATCCCGTCGATAATTAAGTGAGTAAGCTTAGAAGCAGAACCATTCCCAGAAAATGACCACAGTCCCAGCTAGCACTTTGATGGCAGTCTGTGAGAAATCCTGAAGTAGAGGACCCAGGTAAACATGCCAGATTCCTGACCAATAGAAATTGTGAAGTAATAAATGTTTTTTTAAGTCACTGAGTTTTGGGGTAATTTGTCACATAGCAATAGATAACTAATACATTGTATGAACTAAAAAACTGTATGAACTTTCTGGATTACTAACATTTATTTTTTCCAACAATTTAATATACAGATCTTCACCCTTCCAGAAAATTTAAAAAAAAAACAAAAAACAAAAAACTGCTGTAGTCAGTCTTTCCATTTATAGCTCTTTTTAAAAGACTTTAATTATAAACAATATATGCAAAATTGTAAATATATATGTACCTAATAACAGGGCACCAAAATACATGAAGCAAAAATTGACAAAAATGAAAGGAGAAATAGGCAATTCAATAATAACTGAAGACTTCCAATAATAGATAGAACAATTAGGCAAGAACATCAACAGGGAAATAGAAGACTTAAACCAACTAAATCTAATGGACATCTATGTAACACTCCATACAACAGCAGCAAAATATACATTCTTAAGTGCACAAGGAACATTATCTAAGATAGATGATGATGTTCTAGGTTATAAAACAAACTTCACTAAATTTAAAGAACTAGAAATAATAAAGTATGTTTTCTAACCACAATGGAATAAAATAAATCAGTTACACTGAGACATCTGGGAAACTCACAAACATGGAAATTAACACATTCCTAAAAAAGCAATGGCTAAATAAGAAATCAAAAGTAAGATTAGAAAATTCTTTGAAATGAATGAAGATACAACATAACCAAAATTTATAGGATGCAACAAAAGTAGAGCTTAGAGTGAAATTTATAATTATAAAAGCCTATATTAAGAAGAAAGATATCAAAAAACTTAATTAGCCATCTTAAGACAATAGAAAAAGAGCAAACTAAACCTAAAGCAAGCAGAAGGACGAAAATAATATAGTTAGGAGCAGAAATTCATGAAATAGAGAACAGAAAAACAGAAAATGAATTCAACCAAAAGCTAGTTCTCTGAGAAGATCAAGAAAATTGACAAGCCTTTAGCTAGACTGACCAAGAAAAACAAGAGAGAAGACTGAAATTACTAGAATCAGAATTGAAAGAGGCATTACTACCAAACCCAAAGAAATCAAAAGGACTACAAAGAACCGTTGTGTACCAACAAATTAGATAACTTAGAAGTAATGGACAAATTCCTAGAAAGGTACAAAGTACCAAAACTGACTCAAGAAAAAGACGACCTGAACAGAACTATAACAAGTAAAGAGACAGAATTAGTAATTAACAAACTACTTGAAAAACCTATGCACCCAGATGACATCACCACTGAATTCTACCATTTAAAGAAAAAACACTACTGATTCTTTACAAACTCTTCCAGAAAACAGAAGAGGAGGGAACACTTCCAACTCATTTTATAAGGTCAGTATTACCTTGATACAAAAATCAGACAGACATCACAAGGATGTATCTATAGATTATCTTACATTAGGTTACTAAATAAGCCTAACCCTGATTTTAAGAATGCTTAGTTTCTAATCTTGCTCCAGTTAGAAAACTACTTTTCAAGATTAAACATATAGGACTTAGAATATAAATTTAATAATCACTTGTTTTGCTGATTCAGATACAGAGGTCATTGTTAAAAGACAAAGATTTTAATTACAACAGAAGAAAAATTAATTTTTATTTTAACCCATTTCTCGTTTGCCCTGAGAATACTTATTGGTGGTGCTCGCGGCTACAGTGTTTACTCCAAGATAACTCACAGATTACAGTCCTAACTTTACCTTCAAAGTTTGCCATGAAATATCTCGCTTTTATTATTTTCACATCGCTCTAGTATATCAATAGTCTTTGGAAACCAATGACATCATTCTATTTATAGCATTCTGTTTTTAGCAGTAGTATTTTCATTTACAAAATATAGTAATTCTTGATCACTGAAAATGTCAAATTGTAGAAAATGTAGCATTCCTATGAGTGATGCTAAATTAACAGTGGCAGCAAGCTACACTTTTTTTCCTAAACAGGAAAAGGGTTAAAGTTTAAAATATATATGTAGCAAGTAGAAAAACTGGAATTTCAAAGAACTGTTCCTTCTACTTCACCCACTGCTGCTGAATTCAACTGAAAAGCACTACTAGAACTGCACTACTAGAACTGTGTCTTTTCTGACTGTCTAAATTTTTAGTTTTTTATTCTCATGTAATTTAAAAGATAAAATTTATAAGGAAAACTTTTAAAATAAGCTAAAATAATGAGTCTATTTTCAAAAGGAATATAAATTATATTTAATTTAGTTATCAATTCCCCATGAACAAAAATCTTAAATTTAATATATTCAATGTGTGATTACAATACAAATATAAGGCAAATACAAATATGAAAGTTCCACCTACATGGTTCTACATTAAGGAGGCAACTACTTTGCAAACTTCTGTTCCCATTACATCATCTACTGTTCCTTAATCTTAAAATTAAAGATATAAAAAATTTAAAAGGAAACTTAAGGAGTTTCTTAAAGGTTTTTACACTTGCTTTCTTGCAAGGTTGCAATTGTGAAAATTAATAGATTAAAAAGTTCTGAAGGCTAAAGCTCCAAAACCTCTTCTGGAAGTATTTATCAACCATTTCTATTTCTTAATGGTTTTGCAAACTTTAACAACATCACTGGAATAAGCTGACCTTACTGATGGGTCATTCTCCAGGAGTTCAGTAAGCCGTTGTACTTGTTCTGGCTGGATGGATCGCCCTAAGAGTGCTTCTGTATTAGTGTAGATGAGGAATGCTGAGACCACACCTAATAAGGTTCCCACACCCAAAGATCCCAGGCTGTCATACAGTGGATTGCCTAAATAAAGCACATAAGAAGTCAATAAATTAGCATGTTTTACTAGTTCAATAAATATTAGTGAGCAAATAACCAGAAGCAGTAAATCAAGGGACTTGAAATTCACTCTAATTCCTTTAATGACATTCTCTTAATAGTTTCACCACCATACTACAGAATAGGGATGAAACAACTTGCTTCATATTACATACAACTATTATGGGGTTTAATTATTTAAGATATGTTTCTTGCATCTGGTCATTACATGGGTAAGGAAGGGTGAAGGTTCAGAGCAGTTCCAGATTAGAGAATTCATATATGTATTAATAATTTAATAAAGAATTCATTTCCTTTAGCGATATCAGTAGCACTTTTTCTAGCCCAGGTTGACAAAATAATTGTGAGATCAAAAGCTGAAAGAAATAATCATTTTTGTGTCTTATTCTTAGCAAGGTCCTGTGAGAGAATTAAGCCATACAAAAAATTATATGGGTTACTTTTACTTCATTCAACCAAAAGTGATACATAGCTAATACCATTCTAAATTTTAAAAAAACAGAGAGTTCATTCATTTGCATTCTCAAACTGTGGTCCCTTGATTAGCAGCATCAGTATCACTTGAGCTTAACAGAAATACAAATTCTC
>NW_006442508.1:2170330-2173339 GCF_000325575.1 Pteropus alecto | reverse complement strand
ACCTCTAAGTGATTCTGATTCTAAAAATTGCCTTTGATTGTTAGGGCTTCATCTCTCCCACAACCAATGAGAAGAGCTGATTTACTATCTATGAAGGTATAGATTAATTTATGTAACAGACACGAATAAATATTACATTTTAAATCTTTATAAGAAATTTTATGTACAAGGCTTTTATTAGAAGTCTTTTTATTCCAAAAATAAAATGGCAATATTAAATTTTACTCTTAATGCATAATAAAACATACATTTTATTAAAAAATCTCAATTTACATACTAGCTTAACTAACGTTTAGTCAAAATATAGCACTAAAAAGTAAACTGATTTATCTGTACTAAAGTCTAACAAAAAAACATAAACCACTAGGTATGTAATCATAGAGTTCAAAATCAAATATTGCCCTTTAGAAATCCAAATTTCATTATTTTTATTTAAAAACATATATGTATAAATAATCCCATAGAAATCCAGGAATGATAGGTGGAAAACATTTATTTCTTGGCATATAATTTAATGTAAATAAATTAACTACTTTAAATAAGATTTCATTCTTAAAACAAAAATTTTAAAAGCTTGACCAGCTAACATCATTATATAAAAGAAAATAATCGATTAAAAGTTGACTTATTCATCAAGTCACTGTCCTTAAGCCTAAAATTTTGTTAAGAAATAATTTAGGTCCAAAAAATACCTAAAATGATAAAGTCAACTAGAAAAATAATAAAAACTTTTAGAAATACTCTGAATCATACTGAACATAAGAGAATGCTGATTTTGTCTTAACATGTATATTTCAAAATGAGGAAGACCTATTCATATTTCAGACTATTTTAAGAAACAATGAAGAACTGTGAGAGCTCATCACCTAAAATTATTTTAAATACGCAAGAACAAATGAGTAACAGAGGAAGAAATTCCATTCTAAGAGAATTCAAACCTCAGAAATTTGAGTCTTCACACACTAGATGTTTCTTTTGTTTTAGAAAATAAAAATAAAATGATTTTTCTGTCTTCTCATTCACCTGTATTGTACTGGACTTTAAAACACTTAACTAGCTACCACAATGAGGATGGAACCAACTTGAGAGTCAAAGACATAGGAAAGCAACGGCACTTATTATTGGCACTAATAATGGAAAAGACAAATGAACAAGAGCCACCATATGTATTTAGAACTTTAAAGTATTAAAGTTCTCGCTCATATATTGTTAGTAAACCTGTGAGGTCACTATGACAAACAGCAATACTTTTATAGGTAAAGACGTTAAAGTTCAGAATGACTGTGTATTTTATAAGTCACAGCTTGAACAGTTTAGAGCATTACAGAAATACTCTATTTACCAGCCTTTATTTCTAACTAAGAGAAATTCCTAACTCAGAGCAATCTGAACACTTTTACTGACCAAATGTCTTATACAAATAAGTTAATAAGTTAGATTAGTATAAAATTAGCATCTAACAATCTACTGATTTAAAATTATTCAATGATATATAAGAAAATTCTCACATATTAGTACAAATAAATCATGTGTAATTTAAGAAATATTTACCTGTTATAGAAGTAAGGCCCATACAAGTGGCTGCTATTATCACTCCCAAGACTGCCGCAGTATCCTCCAATAATATAACATTTGTACTAGGATCACGACTTTCCATTACTTAATCATTGGGGGAGAGATAAGAAAAATTTTCTGAAATCTTGATGCTCTAAGGTAACATTTTCATAAGTATCCATTTAAAATTAAGGTATAAATTAAGATAAAAAAATGTACAAGATCCTGATTTTAAAAACCCTGCTGAATGCAAATATTAATTTCTTGGCTTAAATGTGCAAATTTCTTCCTCAAGTTATATAAGCATATACAGAAATACTGTAGTTTACTTAAATCATCCAAATATAAAGTATTCATGTTCAAATTACATTTCTTCTTTATTTTTTAAGGTCTTTTTTATTATTGAGATAACATTGCTTAATAACATTATACAAGTATCATGTGTACAACATAATTCAATATCTGTATACACTATAGCATGCTCATCACCAGGAGTCTAGTTTTCATCTGTCACCATACATTTGACCCCTCCCTGACCTCTACCCATTTTGCTTTCTCCCCATCCCACTTCCCTTCTGGTAACCACCAATCTGTTTTCTGTATCTATGAGTTTTTGTTTATTCCTTTCTTTCTGTTTGTTTTATATTCCACATAGGAGTGAAATCATAAGATTGTTGTCTTTTTCCCTCAGACTTACTTCACTTAACATAGTACCGTCAAGGCCCATCCAAGATCCATGACAATATTTCATCCTTAAGGCTCACTTCTTCTTCATGCATTTGTCTATCGATGGACACCTAGGTTGCTTTCATATTGTAGCTATTATAAATAATGCTGCAATGAACATAGGGGTCCATGTGTCTTTTTGAATTAGTGTTTTCATATCTTTTGGATAAATACTCAGAAGTGGAATTGCTGGGCTATCTGGTAGTTCTATTTTTAATTATCTGAGGAATCTCCATACTGTTTTTCATAGTGGCTGCACCAATTTACATTCCCACCCACCAAGAGTATATGTGTTCCCTTTTTTCCACATCCTCTTCAAAACTTATTTTTTATTTGTTTATTGGGGTAACATTGGTTAATACAATTATACAATTTTCACGTATACATTATCATTTGACATCTGTATATTCTATTGTTTACCACCCAAAGTCCAGTTTCCTTTAGTTACCATATTTGATCTTCTTTACCCACTTCGCCCTCCCCCTAAACCCTATATTTGATCTCCTTTATCCCATCTACCTCCCTGCTCCAACCCCACCCTACTAGTAACCACTAGTCTATAGTACTCTGGTAACCACTAGCCTATAGTCCATTTGTCCGTCTGTTTGTCCTGCTCATTTGTTGCTTTTGGGTTTATATCCCACATATAAGTGATATCATGTGATTTTCAACATTTTCTGTCTGGCTTATTTCGCTTAGCATGATTATCTCGAGGTCCATTCATGTTGT
>NW_006442508.1:2132651-2169810 GCF_000325575.1 Pteropus alecto | reverse complement strand
CATTGCTTGCAAATATATTTTCCCACTCGGATGGTTGTCTCTTTACTTTGTTGACAGTTTCTTTTGTTGAGCAGAAGCTTTTTAGTTTGATGTAGTCCCACTCATTTATTTTAGCTTTTACTTCCTTTGCTTTTGAGGTCAAATTGATAAAATCCTCTTTAAGTCCAAGGTCCTTCAGTTTAGTTCCTACATTTCTCTTTTTTAAAGAGCTGATACAGATGTAAGGGCTACACATAGGGAAGACACTGAGATATTTTTTGTACACATCAGTAAGGAAAAAAGCAATAGCACTAGGCAATTTAAGCAAATAAAGGAGATGAAATAATATAACTGGTTTCTAAAATACATACCATACTTGTAAAATGATATTCCTTTGGCCCGAGCACTCCTACGAAGTTCATTTACAGCAACAAGAAGTGTTGCTGAAAGAAAAGCATTCATATTAGCGAGAAACTTCATGCCTCTGAACTGTAAAGATGGCACCTCAAAAAATAAATAAATATGCACAACACTTTAATGCCAGATTTGGCAATAAGGAAAAGTTCTGTATTAGTCATTATCAAGATCCCAATTAGCCATCACAATATAATGAACCCCATAATAATTCTAAACCATAATTTAAATACTATTATAACAAGAGCCTTAATTTATTGGATAGCTACTATTTGGCAGGCACCACAGGCAGCACAAGAACTTTTGATCCTCCCAATCATTTGAGGGAGGTGGTCAAACTGTCAAAGATGAAGGAAACACTATGCATAGAAAATGACAATGTTTCAGAAGTAAACATACTATGAGTAAAGCAGTGAATTAGGCAGTTTCATACATGATAGCACTTCTGTCATAATACTGTTATAGCTGAACCTTGCAAGAACTTAGAAATATCTGTATTGCAAAAAGAGATAGCCTTCTCTGATGAACACTACTTAAACCTGATTTTTAAAAACTCAGTATATAAGTTATGTTTTTATATTCCATTTTAAATGTTCTAAGATTTATGACACGGTACTCAAAAACAAACAAACAAAAAAAGCTTTTCCCTTGCCCTCACCATTACAAGAACTACAGTATACTGTATAAAGAATTTACTCCCATATGTAGACAAAGCTATTTGTCTACTGTTCCTATTTCCACAGTTCTCTTAAATTGATGGAACTTAGTAATCTATAATAATGGACTGCTGAATATATATTACCAAATTAAGAATAAATACTATGACAGTACATACCTCCTTCAGATACCAGTGATCCTGCTAAAATACAATATGCCTAGAAAATAAATATTAAAATAAAGCATAAGTTAATATTTTGCTAAAGAATCACAACTGTTCATGCATATAGTTCGTAATGTTTAAAATGGAAAACAAATTTGAATCTAAGCCAGATAAAGGTCTTGATGGGAAACAGCTCAAATGAGGAAAAATGAGATAGATGGTATTTTCAGATAAGAAAAGAGCAGCTTAAAAATCTGATGGTCATCTCATTTTTTAATACTTAGAAGACATATATAACATATATAATGTATACATTATCTACATTATTCTACAGAATGTAATACCATGACCTAAGCTAAATTCATGATATGAAAGATGCAAGAATTACTTAATTAGTACAAACTTTTTTAAAATTTTATTTTTATTTTTTAGGTGAGGCAACCTTTGGTTGACCTCACAGATTGCAAGGACCTTGGTCAGCTTACAATCCCTTAATTTTTACGCCTAGAGCACCTGGTCTTCCTAGGCGGTCTCCCGTCCATGTACTAACCAGGCCCAACCCTGCTTAGCTTCTGAGATCAGATGGGATCGGGCTTGTTCAGGGTAGCATGGCCATAGACAGTATAAACATTTTTTTAAAGTTCAAAATGAACACAAAGATTTGAAATCTGGGGTTATGGATATCAGATGCAGTAAGATCCACACCCATACCCAAGCAACTTCTGGACTTGTCTGGACGCCCAGCACCAAGAGAATCTTTTCTGAATCCTGATTTGAAAAGACAAGTAGCTATGAACAGTAATCAATTTTTTAAAACACATTTTTCTTTCAGTCCCAGGATATTCTTGAATTAAATGAAGATATCAAGAGCAACTTTAATTCAAGGTACATAGAAAGAGTTAACCTAGCAACACAAATTTAAAAAGTTTTTAAATGAAATTCAAACCAAACATCTGTAGAATTTTCAATATTACCTTTTTGGACCCCTAGGCTTCCCTAAAATAGAAGTTTGAAAATTTTGAACTTAAGTCCAACACTCTTGTAATTCTGTTAAGGCTATGTGATTTGCTTGAGTACACAGAAATGATACCACAGTTAAGAACTAGAATACAGGCTTTCCAGTCTCAGTTTTAGGCTCTTTCTAATGAATCATGCTGCCAATCTGAAATATAGTAACTAAACTTCCCAATAATTCTTTTTAATTGTCTATCTCCTTCCAGAAAGGATTTAAAACACATTTATCACCCAATAAAGGGAGACACCGTATACAAGCCAAGATTCCAAGATAATACCTAATAAATATAAATTGGTCTATGGTGTGTCCAATCCATTATTTATTAACAGAATTGTAGTCTGATGGAGCCCTATTTTGTTACTAAAAGATACAAGAGCTTCTGAAAGCTTTAAAACTTATACACAATTGAAAATTTAATAATCGATCCCTATTTCCAGAGCCACAGACTTCTTTGCCTCTATAAAGTAATATTGTACAAATTAGATGAATGCTACGGTAATGAGATATCTATAAAGTGGCCAAACCTTTATTCATTTTAATTATATGAAATGATTATGATAAGAAATTAGTTAATAAAAATTGTAGAAAAATACTAATTTAATAGGCTTGTTACTATTTAGGTGTATAGGTGTAACAAAGATGTTAAAATGAGATTCATTCCAGTTGAAAACAAAGTAGGTTACAAGTACCTCCACATTCTAAAATGAAGTGCTATACCATCTTGCAAAGAAGGTGAACCAGACCTGGTTTTACAACTCTTAGCTCTATACCCACTAGCCTATGTAAGTGGAGCTGAGGTTAAGGAGGCCAAAAGTGAAGATTTCTTTGGAGAAAGCTGTTGAGCTGTTGAGACTGCTCAGAAAGCTGGATGTATGTCCCTAAAGGTTAGAGATTGCAGTGAACTGTGTCTAACATACACCTGAAAAATAAATTTATAGGCAAGTCTACTAACTGATATTTGCTATGTCAGCAGAGTAGATGACCGGGTTTAGGGGGAAAAAAAAACTGCACTCAGAACACATAGGGCCTGACATGGAATTCTGAGTAGGGGTCTACCCAAGAGGCTTCTTGCCAAATGCAAAGCAACCTCAGCAGAAAAAGTATGGGGTTACACCACGAGATGCAGAAACTAACAGAGAGCACTACATGAGCAATTTGTGCTTGTCAAGGAAGCTAAAGTCAGAGTGGCCAAGAAGGGTACTCTCCAAGAAGTGCCCATTAAGCGGGGTGAGGGGGGTGGGGGGTGGGGAGAGAACAGCTTTAAATCTACAACGGACACAGAGGAAACCAGTGCAAAATGACCTTGATGCTAGTACAGAAGTACTTTCTTGTCATCTATCCCTCCCTACCTTCGGTGATGCCAAAGGCAATCTAGGGAGTAGGAGAAAAGAGTAGAAGCTTGGGTGGGAAAATAAAAGTGACCATGCTCCCACCCTACCATTCCTCCAGTGAAGGCTTCCTATTAGGAGGAGGAAAAAGAGAAGCTTCGCCTTTAAATACAATTCCAAAGTATGACTAGCACATGACACTGTATATTTCAGTTACTGACAGATTATTCTTATTCTTCAACAGAAATTATGGAAATTAATGAAACTGCTCAATATGTGGGGGGTGGGGAGAGAACAGCTTTAAATCTCTACAAAGGACAGAGGAAACCAGTGCAAAATGACCTTGATGCTAGTACAGAAGTACTTTCTTGTCATCTATCCCTCCCTACCTTCGGTGATGCCAAAGGCAATCTAGGGAGTAGGAGAAAAGAGTAGAAGCTTGGGTGGGAAAATAAAAGTGACCATGCTCCCACCCTACCATTCCTCCAGTGAAGGCTTCCTATTAGGAGGAGGAAAAAGAGAAGCTTCGCCTTTAAATACAATTCCAAAGTATGACTAGCACATGACACTGTATATTTCAGTTACTGACAGATTATTCTTATTCTTCAACAGAAATTATGGAAATTAATGAAACTGCTCAATATTTTAACCAAGGAGACAGAGTGCTTACTAATTGTACCTACAGAGATATTCATGTTCAACATCATTGAATTGTATGGATTTAGAGGTCATGTTCAGTCATATTCTAAAAAGCACAACTATAGATACATAATCCTATATGACACAATCAAGAAGGTATATGTTAGCCCCATTCCTTAATATCAATATTACAAAGGCATTTTACTGTACTTAAACACTATTTTATATTATTTCAAAACTGAGGAGGAAAAAAATTACCCAGAGAAGGGATTCCATTGGTTGAGGATTAAGCAATCCCATGATTCCATGGTACCAAGATAATCCTGCACCCATCATGAAAATACCAACACCACTAATTAGTGAAGCAATATAGCGCATATTTGAAAATCCATACCTAAAATATAAAAATGATAGTTTATAATACATACAAATGATTTCCTTTCAAAATATGTCTCCTGGGTCAATGAAAAACATACAAAAAAAATTCTTACAAGATTAAGATATTATCATTTTATATTTAAGTAAAGTGTAAGTGCCAAATTCAAATCTAACCAGAAAATCAATGAATAAAGTGGAAAAAACTATAAGATCTTTGAAAATAAAGAGTGCATATGATTTAATCCAGGTATTTTCTAATTCTTTTTCCATACAATCTGTTTTGATTTAGTAGTGATACTTTACAATTATGTGCCACAAATACTTTTAAAATTAATCATTTTAAAAATGCATTCAGATGTTTAATGAACAGGATAACACTTAAATTTCTTTGTAATTTAGCTCCTAATTGAATTATTTTGGTCTTCTTATACAGCCAATCAGTGATTTATATTACCTATAATTTGATGCTGGAAATTTGTTGCTGGTTCTGATTAGTTTAATGCATAGCAACTGATTACTATTATTAGGACTAACAGGTTCAGTTTTCTGGGTGTTTTAATGACAAAATTTTTTTTTAATCTCAATTATTTTCAAGCATCTTTGGTCATTACATGTACTATTTTGTATTACTGTATGCACCAATAAAATACTGAGTATTAAGAAGTTCAAAAATATGATACACTGTAAAAGGAAAAGAATCACTCAGTATTAAAAATATTTCCTGGGAAATTTACATAAACTTTATGATACTCTCTGGCACATGAAAATTTAAGCAAGAATTTTTTCTTTTTTCATTTATTTTCAATTAGTTGACATTCAATATTATTTTGTATTAGTTTCAGGTGTACAGTACAGTGGTTAAACATTTACATAATTTATGAAGTACTCCGTTCCCCAATTAGTTTAGTAACCACCTGATGCTATACAGTTATTACAATATTGACTATATTCCCTATGTTGTGCTTTACATTCTCTTGACTATGTCATAACTACCAATTTGTACTTCCTAATCCCTTCGCCTTTTTCATCCATCCCCCCACCTCCCTCCCACCTGACAACCATTTTGTTCTCTACATCTACGAGTCTATTTCTGTTTTTAAACAAGAATTCTTAATTAAAATCAATTTTTAATCTCTTGGAAAAATGTAATCCTGACAAAGGGAATTCTTAGAGTTTATAGATGTGACAGTGTTCTACCAGCTTGACTTAGAAAAATTTACTGTCTTCTAAAGTTTCCACCCAAAGTAAAATAGGATGTACATATTTATTTAAGTTAAAGCAAATTAAGGTCTAAATTAAATGTCATTACTTTTATTTTATGTGTTTTGAAGGAATTCATAGGTTCTTACTGAAAATTTTAATTCTATAGATCTGCACTATGCAAAATAACTCATTAGTCACAAAAGGCTACTTAAATTTAAATTAGTAAAAACTAAATAAAATTTTAAATGTAGTTCTTCAATTGTACCAGTACATTTCAAGTACTCAACAGCCACATGTAGCTAGTAACTATCATAGTGAACAGATTTTTAGAAAATTCTATTGGGCAGCACTCATGTAGATTAATGAATATCTTGAGAAGAAATCGTCATAACCTAAAATTTTACCCTTTTTTAAATTTTTGGTCTATAAAACTGATCAGGAAAAAAATTTTTCTTGAGATAGTAAAATATTGTAAATGATGTGTAATTTGCAGACAAGAAAGCTAGCTGTTCACTATACTAGCTTACTGATAGCTCCAGGATGTTGAAAATGTTATTTATATGAAAACAGTAGTGTCCTCCTTTCAAGTAAAGAAAGGCATTTATATAAAGCATAAAGGCAGACTCCTTTACAGAAATAAAAGTGCATTCTTTTTGGCCTTAAGATTGATCAAATTCTACTACTGAAACATGTTTAAAAACTGATACATGTGGAATTCCTAAGTTTTAACTGGTCATATTAGAAGCAACAACAAAAAACCTGATATAATTCAAAATAATATATTCTAAAAAGCATACCCATTTTACAAATAATTAATATGAAATACTGACAGAATACTATTTCCAAATCATAACAGGAGGATTAAAATAAAACATAGGTTTACTAAAAGTTATCACAAAGATTTTCAGATTGAGTGGCCTATTAGTTTAAATTTGGAATATGTTCCCTTTGACCAATAATACAGAACTCTAAGATCAAAATATATACTTTGTTTTTAATTATCAAATATAAAAAGAACAAGATCTCTATGCTATATTATAAAACATAAGAATACTTAAACTCCATTTTCAAATTATATCTTAAATTTACTTTGACATAGCAGTGGAAGACATGACCAAATCTTTTAACACAAAATTACAGGTGTATAAACAGGAGATTCTAAAATTCAGTAGCTTTACTTCAATGACTTGCCACCAAAACAAACAAAAACAAAATAAAGGCAATGTCCTTACGGATGAGTAGGATCTGGTGTTTGAATAGACTTACTGATGCCCACTGCTAGTAAACCCTATGAAGGAAAAAAAAGGTAAATAATCATTAGCAAGATGGGGAGAATAATGTGCTAAAAACCTATCTGGAGGGTGCAATTTGACTATGACAAGAAATAACATACACATGTTCAACAGCCTAGCAATTCTGGTTTCTAATATTTACCTGAGAGAAATAAAGATGAATCCAAAGAGGTTCAAAATATCATTGCTTATAAAGATGAAAAATGTGAAAGCAACCTAAAAATACATATTGAGAAATGGCAAAACAAATGATGGTATAATCAAATCATAAATTACTTCTATAACAGTTTAAAAGAATGGAGCTGGGATACAGCATTATGTACTGACATGCTAAAAGCTCCTAACATACCATTAAGTGTAAGAGAAAAAAGCAAGTTTAGGAATAGTATGTACAGTACAGAAGAACTTACATTTTGTAGTTTTTATAATCTACATATAATGTAAAGCACAGAAAAAGGTCTAGAAGAACACAAATTTAACTATATTTATACTTCTGAGGAGAGAATTAGGATTAAGGTAATTTATATCTGTTTTTTATATGAAGAATAACTTGTATAGCTATATAAGACAAAATTTTAAACAGTATGTAGTATGTATGGATACATAAATTTCTAGTAGAACTGCAAAACTATGCATAGGAAGTATACATATCAATGTATATAGAGCAGTGATTACCTGGGGTGTGGAAGGAGGGACTATGGAGGGAAGATGGAGCTATAGCTAAGATTTCTTAAAAAAAAAAAAAAAAAAAAAAAAAAAAAAAAAAAAAAAAAAACGAAAAAAAAATATGGCAAAAATGAAAGCATGTTTTTTAAGTGGGACTATGGAGGGAAGATGGAGCTATAGCTAAGATTTCTTAAAAAAAAAAAAAAAAAAGAAAGAAAGAAAGAAAGAAAGAAAAAGAAAACGTAAAGTAAATATGGCAAAAATGAAAGCATGATTTTTTAAGTTTTGATATCAAAAATCCTACCGTAAATACACAGAATGCTACAAGTTCTTTTCTACTGGATTCCAAAGGAAAAGAGGGTTAAAACTATTCAAAAGACAGATGATGGCTTTTCAGTGAATTAAACTAAGAGAATGAGAGTAAATCAAGGAGGACATGTAATTTTTAAACCTGTACATTAAAACTGAAATATTCATTAATTCATACTATGTGTATGTTTATGTTTATTAAATAGTCAATGAGTAGTCAATCATTTTTAATTTCCTTAATAGTCAGATGGCTGTATAATAAAGTGTGCAATATTACCAAGTATTTTATAAACTGAATATGAACCATACTTATTAGCTCTTATAAAAATATCACAGGGGTGGCTCTGTAGTGTAGTGGTTAGCACGACTGCTTTACACACAGAAGGTCCTGGGTTCATGCCCCAGGTGGAGCCACAGACCATGCCCTGGGTGCACCAGGCCCCCTGAGTGTGCCGGGGGTGCCAGGCCTCGGGTGCACAACACAAGCGTGTGGGAGGAGATGCCCCACCTTTAGAGAACCAGTTCTTAAGGGGAAATGGCAACATCTATAAGTCAGGGGTGGAAGTTGGGGGCAGGGGACGATTAAAGAGGGGGAAAAAATATATCACAGACTCCCTTATCCTGTTCTTCCTCAGAGGTAAGGTAGCATCAGTTATGTCTGATGTGTGCCCTTCCAGGCCTTTTTCTGCTATTTACGTGTTTATGTATTAAATATAATACATATGCATATATATAACCTACATTTGTTTGGTTTACAACATTAATACTAACATCTATTGGCTAAGAAGCATCATTAATGCTTCCCCCTCCATAATCACCTTTCCTTCAGTATCATACTATCATGCAACTGCTTAAATGTTACCTTGGAATATCTTTCTAGTTGTTTTGCGTGTATGACCTGATTACAGAGGACAGAGCAAGGACTGTGTCTTCTTCTAAACACAACACTGCAAACTCAAGTGCTCAATAAGTTCATATAAATTAATACTAAATAATATACTGGGTGTTATTCAGCAGAAAAGTTTTCCCAAATGAACTGTCATAGAAAGTGTAAAACTAGGTACCATTAGAGACACAAGTCTTATTTAAAAGTTGGAGATGTTCTAATCCCTCAAGATACAAAGATAAAATTACTATGGCATAAAAATGTTACAATGAATTAAATTTTTAAAAATATTTTAGGTCTCAAAAGGATATGAGAAATACAATTAACATCTATTCAGTAAGGCCCAGCTGAAATCTTTTTCATCAAAGCCTTTCTGACCACTCTTGAAGACAAACTACTCAATCAAGGAATTCTCAAAGCACTTGATATCATGTGGTCTCAGCTTTTATTTAACTCTACTGCTGTTCAATCTGTTACAAAAATTACTTTTTCTAGTTACAAAACTCACACATGCTCGAAATTCAAATAGTATAAGAGACAGAATCCTTTAAGAGTTTGGAGTATGTTTCAGACTGGTTTTATATACAACTGTATATAGTTTTTAATGTTGCTTCTGTATACAAAGACAGTACCAGATTTCAGAGAGGGCATGTGTGTGTGTGCTTAAAAATATGATCACGATCTATATAATATCTTTTTGTACTTTATTTTATGGAAATTTTCTAATATACAAATGGATGGATAAAACAACAGAATATTCAATAAACCCAAGTCATCTGTCACTTGGCTTTGACAATTACAAATGTTTGACCACATTTGTTTTATCTCAACCATATCTACTCCCCCATGAATACTTTGAAGTAAATTCCAAGCATCAGACCATTTGATTTTTAAATATTTTGGATGAATCTCTAAAAAACTAAGTCTTTTAGAAAATAGAGTCACAAAGCCATTATCATACTTTTAAAAATTAATACTAATTCTTTATTATCAAATCTCTATATAGTAATCATGTATGAAAACTTTAAATTCTGAATTAAAATTCACACACAATGAAATGCACAAATCCTGAACGTACAGTTGAGTTTTGAAAAATCCACAAATCTGAAATATATATTCCTATAAAGATATCTCAGAAAGTTCTCTTGTACCTCTTTTTAGTCAGTGCTCCCCTACATCAGATGTAACCATTTTTCTGACTTTTTTAACCAAAGATTCAAGTTCTACTTCACATAGACATAATTGTTCAAGTATTCTTTTGTGTTCACCTTTTTATCCAGCATATGGTTGGATATATGCTTCTGACTGGATAAGTATTCCATTTTTTTTATTGCTACATAATATTCCATTGTATGAGTATACTGCACCACAATTTGTTTACCTCTTCCCTGTTGGACATTTGAGCTAATTCTAGATTTCTATCCATAAGTAATGGTACTGTAAACATTCTTATACATGTCTTTGTAGACAGTCATTCCCATTTTTCCTGGGTAAATACTAAGAACTGCTGAGTTATACAATAGGCATATGTTTATAGGAAACTGACAAATGTTTTCAAGAGTGGTTTAACATTCTACACTCCACCAGCAATGTCTGAAAAGTCTGGTTGCTCCACATCTTCACCAACATTTGGTTGTCAGGGTTTTTAATTTTAGTCATTATACCAGATATGTAGAGATGTCTTCTTGGGATTTTAATATACATTTCCTAATGATTAATGGTGTTAAACATTTTTTCATGTGTCCATTGGCCACCATTCGTGCATCTTTATTTGTGAAGTACCTGTGCGAATATTGAGCCTCTTAAAAAAAATTGGGTTGTCTTTTTAATACTGAGTTACAGAAGTTCTTTATTTACCTTGGATACCAGTCCTTTGTCAGATTATATGTAAATATTTCTTCCCATTCTGTGTCTTATCTATTTATTTTCTTAAGAAATGTCTTTTAATAAAAGCTTTTTACATTTTGATGAAGTTTTAATTTGTATTTTTAATGGTTTTCTGTGTCCTGTTTAAAAAATTTCTACCTAACCAAAGAAGATATTCTCCTAGGTTTTCTTCTAGAATACTTGCTTTTTGCTCTTACATTTGGGTCTATGGCCCACCTCAAATTTGTATATGGTCTGAGGTGGGGGTTAAAGTCCTTTGTTTTTTTCTATAAGGATATCCAATTTTTCCAGCACCATTTTGTCGAAGAGAGTTTTCTTTCTTCAATAATTTCACTGAATTGCTTTGGTGCCTTTGTCAAAAATCAATTGACGATGTAACTGTGATCCTCTATTCAGATCCACTGGTCTGTCAATCCCTGGGCCAATACCTCACACTGTCTTAATTATTGTAGCTCTATAAGTTTTGAAGTCTTCTAAATTCCCACCCCCTCCCCCGCCTTTTTTTCAAGATTGCTTTGAATATTCTGGGTTCTTTGCATTTCCATGTAAATTTTAGAATTTATTCAGTTTGTCAATTTCTATTTTTTAAAAAGTCTGCTGTGATAATGGAGTTGTATTAAATCTATAGATTTAGTGATATCTGACATTAACACCAGGGCATCCAATTCATGAACATGGTATATCTCTCCATTTCTTTAGGTTTTCTTTAATTTCTCCCACTCATATTTCGAGTCTTTGAGTAAAGATCTTACACATCTGTCATTAAATCTACTCCTAAGTATTTAATATTACTATAAATAAAATTTATTAAAAATTACATTCTGTTTGCTGATAGTAGAAATGAAATGATCTTTGCATATTAGCCTTCTATACCTATTGATTTTGGATACTGAACTAACCATATATTCCTAGAATGCTCACTTGATTATGACATATTATCATTTTTATATATTGCTAGATTCAATATGATTATATTTTAAGGATTTTTGCATGTATGTTCGTGAGGGATACTGACTTCTATTTTTCTTTCTTGGAACATCTGTGTAAGGTTTTGGTATCAATGAGGTTATGCTGGCCTTATTAGAGGAGTTGAAAAGCATTTCTTTCTTCTCTATAAGTTTGTGTACTATTGGTATTATTTCTTCCACAAGTCACTGACGCTCCCTTCATTTTTTTCAATCCTTTTTCCTCTTTTTTCCTCAGCATGAATGTTTTCTACTGTTATATATGAATGTTTTCTACTGCCATATATTTAAGTTCAGTGATAATTTTTTCCAGGGTCTAATCTGCTATTAACTCCATACAGTCAATTTTTCATATCAGATATATTTTTCAGTTCTAAAAGCTCCATTTAGTTCTTTTTTATATCTTCCATTTCTCTTGTCAATATATTCATGTTTTCCTTTCAACACATGCATGTAGTTGCAATACCCATTTAACATCCTGGTCTGCTAATTCTATCATATGCCAATTGAGTCTTAACTAATTTTTTTCCTGGTTTTAAGTCGAATTTTCTGCTTCTTGGCTGTCTACTACTTATAAAAAAAAATGCTGAAATTGTAAATGTTATACTGAGTGTTATGATTTTGCTGTTTTTCTTATAGAGTCTCAGGCTTTATTCTGGCAGATTAAGTTACCTGCAGATCAGCTTGACTTTTTAGAGCTTTGTTAGGGAGGTTCTAGAATAGCCTTTGCACCAAAGATAATTTAGCCCTCTACTAAGTTTTGACCCTTCTACTGGCCTGTGTAATCAATGAGGATTCTATTTTCACATAGTCCGAACTTGATGTATCCTAGCCCTTTGAGAGTACTCTAGGAGTTACTCAGCTTAATGCTCCCTGCTGGTCTTACCCTACACTTGTGTAATTTAACATTCAACAAAGACTCAACTCAAGGAAAACTCCATGTAGACTTTCCTAGACTTTTCTGCCAACCTCCCTCCTCTGTGGAACTCTGCCTTGTAATTTCTAGCCTCCTCAGACTCGCTAAATTTTATTTTTGCCTTCTCAACTTAATGAGACTATTATCTCCACTCCGGTTCCACTATCCCAAATGTGCCTCCAAGCAAAAATCAAGAGAGATCACAGAGGTTCAACTCGTTTCTCTTCTCTCACAGATCAAGGTCTTGTACTGCTATTGCCTAATGTGTGAAAACACTGTTTCATATATTTTGTCTAGTTTTTTAGTTGTTTACATCAAAAGACTAAATCCATTCCCCATCAGTCTACTATGGCTGGAAACCTAAGTTCTTTACATAATGTTTTGTAATTTAATTTTTTTACTCAAATTATCATGTCATTATTCCAAGTCAGTATATAGCTATATCTATCACATTCTTTTAAACCCCTGAATAGTAGTTCAAAGTGTGGATACTAAAAAAACTGTTTTCAATGTTTTAAATAACAATAATGAAGCTAATAATCTGAATATATTTCCTTGTCCATATGTACAATATTTTTACATTTCAATTTTCTTAAGTTCACATAAGCTTTCAATGAAATATATATTATGTATTATATATCTTCCCAACCCCTCTTCCCACAACTGACTCGGAAAATATTATATCAATACTAGTTATTATTTACTGTATAAAATTAACTCATGGGAAAGACTTATAAGTACTGATAGCAAATGTTCAACTTTTCTTACTTTTCCAAAGAGTTTTAATCCATTTGATAGTGAGTTAGGCAAGTTCTTGAGGGGTTTCATTTTTCATTAAGATTGCTCTCCCCACTCCTCAACACTTTATTATTTTATACTTTGTCTTAAATATTCTTAATGAACCTGTTATTTTTTACTATAAGTTCTTCCAAACTTGTTCTTATATAATAAGAGTATAAATACATACATAGAGACTGAAAAGGTATATATCACATACTTTAAAATGTGAAATGATAACAAGTAGAAATTTCTATTGTGTTCTTTAAAAAGGTTAGGTTTGCAGTACTCGAAATTTGGATCAGAAAAGGTATTTTCATTTTATAAAAATCATTCTTCATTTGCAAATTCAAGAAAGGGATTCAAAATACTAGTCTAATATGAAAATCATTTTAATTCATCAATCACATATGACTAATTTATATCATTATTCCAAAAACTTAAATTCACTGGCTCTTACAGTTGTAAGAATTCATATTCAGAGATCAAATTTCCACCTAATGTAAGAGTCTCTTCCACAAAAGCTTCTGCCCAAACACTTAATAAATGATAATTTTATACTTCATACTCCACTGCTGGAAGTTCTTAAAGCCTAACAACCTGATTTAAAATACTATGATCATATTTCTATGTACTTCATCATTCAAAAGTGAAATAATTTTCTTTTCCATATGCCAAGTATAGTAATTATTCAGTTTTTAAACAGGCTAACTTTTAGGTTAAAACAGTAAAAAATTACTTTAAAATTAATAAGAAAAAAGCTTTACCCCTCACCTGATTACAAGTATCAGATAAAGAGTGTACAGCTTCGGAGAACATACTTGCTGAACCCGTATAAATCCAAGCAAGAAATTTAAAGCAGCAATTTAATCCATTGCTGGAGAGAAAGAGAAAACAATTTAGCATTGGTTTGGACAAATATTTCTACCAAAAGCTTACTTAATTGACCATATATACCTCTATACTAGGTTCGGTTCAAAGTAAATTAAAAAGAATCAAGAACTTATGTTTTATGTAACAAGAGTACAAATTTGAAAAATACAGATTATGGTATCATTAAATACTCAAATGAAGAGGCATGATGTGTATAAGCAAATTAAGTGCATTTTGAAAACTGCTGAGAAAAAAGGATGTTCTACATTTACACAAAATGAAATTAGAAAGGAAATTATATATCTTAGGTAGGTAAAAGAAGATCTGCACTAGATAATGCCCAGTAGACCAGTGTTAAAGGCAAGACTTTGGTGAAGGTCTGTTTACTTAAATAGGCAGATGCCAGAGGTGAAGATAAATCTAGACCAAGCAGTCTCTGAGTCATACTAGATCACAGATGCTAAAATAAATATGATTAGCTCTGAACAAGCCAGCTGCTCAGATTCCAACAGTAATGACTAGTATGATTTATTTCAGGCACTATACTAGTAATTTACCATGTTTTATTAGAATCTTATTATACAAATATTAACATCTTAATTTTATAAATGAGGAAACTGTAAATCCCCTTCAAGCTATCCTTTTTTCCACTCCTCCACTTCAGATAGTCTCGAAAGAGTTATACTGCTCTTGCTGTCTCAGTCTTCCTTATTTTTCACTGTCTTCAATGCACTGAACAATGGCTTCTACCTCCAATAGCTCATTAGATTGTTCTTATCAATATCACCAACTGTTTCTTGCTATTAAGTTCCTAGAAACGTTTTAGTATTTTCCTTAATCTCACAGAAGCATTTGCCACCATTTTCTTAAAAACCTCTCTTCTCTAGCTTCCATAATGCTCCTGGTTTTCTTCCGACCTTGCTCCTTATTTTCCTGTCTCCTGTGCTGGCTCTTTTTCTTCCGCCCATTTCTTAAATGTTAGCATTCTTCAAGTTTTTTTCTTGAGAGCTTTTTCTTCCTCACACTATATGCATTCTCCATGTAATCTTAACTATGCCGATGGCTTTAATTATCATGTATATACTAATAATTCTCAGTTCTAAATCTCTACTCCATATCTCTCTTCTGAGCTTCAGACCTATATATATGACTTCGAAGTACATATTATGTACCAGGTACTATGTTAAGCAGTTTACATATATTCCACACATCTCTCTGATGAAGAAAACTTTAACTGCTAACCCCGTTTTACCGACACACACACACAAACAAAACAATGAATTAAGCCTATAGAAAACTCAAACTCAAAAATGAATTCATCATTTCCTTTGCTTCCACCTTGCCATTCCTTTCAGTCTACCTCCTCTCAGTGAGAGTGCAATACTTATCCAATTGTCCGAGAAGCTAGGCAACATCCTTTCCATACTTCCTAAATACTTGCTGAATCTAACCATGTTTCTTCATCCCTACTACCATTATCTTAGTTTGGGGGCATCATCATCTCTTTTCTGTATTATTGTAAATAACTTCATTTAGTTTAGTGCGCCTCCAATCCTTTAAGATAAGAATATTGTATTTCTAGACCCAATCACAATTCCTGACATATGTTTATATACATATATAAAATAAAAGAACTAATGAATTATGGAATTAATGCTTTTAAACATTTTAAAATAATTCGACAAAATGAATAAAAGATAAATAAAACAACAGAAATCAAGAAGACAGAGGAAAAAAGATAGCAAAAACATTAATTATTTTCTACTAAGCTAAGGGGGAGAAAACTAAGAGTGCAGATATTCTTTAGTAGCTATAATCCAGGTTGATTTAACTACTCTAAAAATAACCTTGGCCAATTCAACTTTTTATAAAAAACTTCTATCGACTTCAATGAAAATAAGAGAACTTTCAGATAGCAATTGTTCTTGTATCTTAACCACATCAGAAATATACAAGAGCAAAGGTATCTATGTGGATTCTTCCCCCATCAATTTACAAAAACACAGACTTGTATTCAATTTCCTCCTAAAACGACATAAACGTCTAACTATTAGATACCAAGTAATAAATTTATACATTTAAGAATATATACATAATATTTCTGTTTTAAAAGGCTTATATTTCAGTACTTACATGCAAATGGCAACCATCACCACTTTTCCTGGCCCCTTAAAAAAAACTGATGTCATTCTGGAACGTGGCTATTAAAAAAAAAAACAAACAAAAAAAACCCTCTAAAATTTTCTGGAGAACCATTTTAACACTTTAACAAGTGATCGTGACACACTGGAAAATATCTATCAATCTCTCTAAACAACCACATTTACTTATTTCTTTTTCTCCAGAATTTCTTCTAACAAGTGGGAAAATGGAAATCCAAAGTGTATCTAACGCCTCTTCCAGAATCTTGTTTATTTTTTTTCTTTATAATTCATTTCCTGACTACTTTCAGAAAGGAGATGATGTTTACATAAAAACTAAAGTGATAAAAATGTATTGAACTAAATTGATTTAAAAATTTTCCATTTCTTGAGCAACTTAACTTTTAAACAAGGAACAGACAAAGCCAACAAATTTGCTGCTCTAATTTAACTCCTGACTGTTCTCCAAAGATCTCAAGTGATAACCATGTGTTTAATTCCAAAATAGACCAAAACAAAAAGAAACAAAATAAGCAGAGAAACATATCCGGGGGAAATACTTTTCTTGAATTAAATGTTCTTTTGCTGTGTTCCCTGATTATATACTTCTTTTTTTTTCTCTTGCTCTTTCCTCTCCCTGGAATGCTATCATCTTCTACTGCAATGTGTCCAAGTTTTATTCATCCTCTTCCATGTCTGGCCAAGTCACTTTTGTATGTAAAGCCTTCCTTGATTCCCCACTGAGAATACTCTCCTACATATTTAGTGTTGCACTTTACATTTCTATTAAAGCACTTTATATATTCTGCCTCAAGTCATTTATTTAAGAATATTTACTATGCAGCTACTATATGCCTGGCACAGTTCTAGATGCTGAGGCATGAAGGTAAACAAAACTGAGTCCCTGTCTTCACAGATCTCACTCTAGTACACAAAGATAGAGGGCGGGAAAACTCCATAAATACATAATATCAGATAGTGATAAATGTAAAAACTGAGAGAATAATGGGTGAGAGCAGGGTGTACGGTGTAAAGGATTATTTTAGCTAGAGTAGTCAGGGAAAGAAGCTCAATGATGAGACAAACATGACAAAATCTGAAAGAATGTTTTAAGTAGAGTATACAGCACATTCAAAAACTCAGAAACAGAAATAAGTTTGGTGTATAGAAAGGATAAAAATAAGGCTGGTGTGGCTAAAGCATAGACAGCAGAGAAAATGGTAGGCTTTGAGGCCAGAGGAGGAGGCAGGGGCCATATCCTACAGGATTTTGTAGACTATGGTAAGGAGAATAAATTTTATCCAATGGCAAAGAGAAGCCACTGAATGATATTAAGCAGATCCTTGATACAGTATGATATATGTTTGAAAAAGATATAGTTTATGATGTAGAGAATGAATTATGGGGCAAAGGTAGAGAGATCAGTTAGGAGGATAATCTAGGTAAGAGATGATGGTTTAGACTAAGGTTTCAATAAGGGACATGGTGAAAGACAGTCATACGAGGTATCTTGTTTTGGAGAAAATGCTAACGGGACTTACTAATGGATTTAAACATAAAAGCACTTATAATGACTCTCCAACACAGGGTGAGTAAAAAGCAGAGTCTTTTGCAAAGGTGACAGAGGAAGGATTAACAAAGAAGAAAAACATAAAAAAGACTGTTTTGGGCTTCTACAGAACAAGGTGCTGCAAGGAAGAGGAATACCTGCTCCTGGTGGCAGGCAACTGAACATTTCTTCCCTACTTCTCTGATATTCGTGAAGAGAGATCGCCCCTGCCCCATATGTTGGCATAACTCTCCCCACCTCATTACTGTCCTAAGTTTGAAGTTTAGTAAGGAGGTTGACTAAGTTTAGTAAGGTAGGTAAACTAATTTAGGGAGAGAATGCTGGGCATTCTTGGCTCCCTCCTTTATTTTGGGATTTGGTACACATTCTCTTCTGTTCTTTCACGGCTCTATATCTGGGCAAGAATGCTTGAGTTAGCTATAAATTACTGGGGAAGTCTAAATAAGGGAAGTCTTTAATAAGGAAAGTCTTTAATGTATTAGTGTGGATCTTTGAAAAACAACTGAGGAAAACAATCAAGGGGTGAAACTTTAGGTTAGTAAGGCCATGCCATGCAAGAGTTTGTTCTTGGTTAAGTCACTACAGCTTATGGGAGTTTTTAGCAAGCAGGCTACAATGGCTTTCAATAAGTAGAAATAGCCCACATCAAAAGTACAGGTCCTATAGGACAGCCTACTACAGCTTAAAATTTATTCTAACTTGCACCTTGGCATGGTATAGCCAAGAAAGCTGAGGCAGAATTCTATTTTGGTATGAGAGCTAAATGCCCTCTTTTTTTTTTTTTTTTTTTTTTTTGTACTTTATCAGTGCTTTGCAGTCAGGTCTGCAGGGGGAGTTTTAATGAGCACCTTCTAAATTCCCTGTAGACAACAGAGCAAAAGAAGGAGCTTTAAGTTTAAGGTATTAAAGCCAACTCTCAACAAACAGTGTGCAATTAGATGTCCCAAATTCTATTTTGAACCACCTCTGAAGACAAAGAACCAGGCAGGGACAAACCTCGTCCATTAGTTTCAACTTGAACTTTGATTTGTAAACTACACATGCTGACCACAGCTCTGGATTTCTAAGTTCTACTGTTTAGTGATAAAAAATTTCTAAGTTCTACTGTTTAATGACAATATGCCATATCCTTTGAGCAGAGGAAAAAAAACCTGAATGAAATTATTGTAGCAACAGTAGAAAAGGAATACCAAATAAATGAAAAAATGAGGCTTAGAGTGGAAGATGAGAAAGATTTCTTTAGAAGCAAGGTCTGAGAACTTGTGGAATCAACAAGACAGATAGGGAAGGGAAATGAGATCTTTAAAACCAGAATAGAATATTATAATAGGAAAAAGATCTACTGAGCTAAAATTGCTCTGATAAAGGCTATAGAAAAGGTGAAAATGTGTTAGTGGTAATTAGGTCAGAAATAGTAACAAGGTCTAAGGAAATTTAACAGTAAGAGAAGCAAAATGTGGAAAAGCAAGAGATCAATAAAGAGCCAAGATTCACAACCTCTTGGGAAAGCATACTGTTACAGCCACCTATAAATTCTTTAATAAAAGCAATTGGAGAACTGTTCCTTAAAGATCAGAATGCTCAAAATGTTGATAATTATTAAAACTATTCTATACCAAATATCTATTTATTCTATTTCTGTATATATTTGAAAATTTTCACAATAAATAAGTTTTAGTACTGGAACAAAAATAAAAAATCTGAATAGATTTTAGAGAGAACTACTAGGAAAATCAGCACAAAATACTCGAAGTACTACTGGTGTATTTCAAGGTGATTCTATCATTGCAAGTTGATACTCTGAAGAACTATCCCAAAAAGTTCACAGAATTAGGATTCTAAAGGGAAGGTACAGCAAAGTAGAAATCTATTAAAGTGACAATGAGAAATTAGATATTAGAGGGTTAGACATTGTTCTGATGAAAGAACGTTTTTGGCAGAACATAGTGAGTTCATACATCTCGCTATTGGAGTTTCCACAAGACAAAGAAAAACATAACAGAAAAACAAGTGTCTAAGTCAGAAAGGGAAAAAGTAAAAGTAAAGAAGGTATTTCATGCCACTGAACTAGGTCCATATATTTTAGAGAAGAAAAACAACCTTCAGTAGTAGAGTGAATGTTGCTAACAAGGACATGAGAACAGTAGAGGGAAATTAAGTACTACAGTCTTACAGTGTTACCACAAAAAAAAAGTGTAAGAGAAAGAAATTCTATTCACAACCTGGAACATTTCAAGGCTGATGAGTATTAAGTCTTCGAAAGGCCTCTAGTGACACAGATTTCAGAAGTCAACAGCTACTATTCAAAAATCTAGTGAGGATGATCTTTCATGTGAAAGAGACATAAGGCCAGGAGTAAATCTTCTCAAGAGCAGGTCTCACCAGTCTAAGTTATTCCACAGCAAGATGCAGTGGCAGTGCCTGTCACAGCACAGAAGTGAAAAATGCTGGCTCATAAGACATATGAAGTCTCTACCACTGAAGAGAGTCCACACCTTCACTGCAGCACTACAGTGCCAAAAAGATAGGGCTCAAGTAGGAAACGGAAATTAGTAAGCTGAATATAATAAATGGGAAAGAAAAACATTTCAAATAAACTATGACTAGAGTTGTTATCATTTACAATTTCTAAATTTTGCAAGAACAGAGCAACGTATCAAATGTAACTCAGAAGAAAGGAAACAAATTGCCCAGTTAGCCTCATCCCCAGATATGGCAGTCACTTCTTGATAAGGAGATACCTCCTAGCTAAGTTTATATGCAATGTTGATTCTGGAAATGACTACTTGACATCTTGTTGGTGTTGGTGACTTTGGTAAGAGCCATTTCATTGTAGTGGGTATAAAAGCCCAACTGAAGAGGATTCAGAAGAGAATAAGAGGTGGGACAATAAAGGCAAACTTTCTATACTGGTCCCAATATTAATTTCCTTCTAATAGGAAGGAAAACAAGAGTATTCTAGCACATATGTGGATAAGTTAGTAAATCTGGTAATGGAAAGTGAGGTACTTTCATAGATTACATTTATTTTTTCAATAAAATATGAAACAATGTTGTCAGTTGAAGAGTAAAGAATGGAGTTATAGAAAGTTTGGGAAGAAAGGAAAAGATATTCAACAGCTATCTCAGAATGGGAAAGTGAATATACTATGGAAGTTTATCAGACTGTCAAATAACATTGAGTGTCCAGTGATTTTGTATACTCTTATAATAAAAATCAAAATGGCTGTGTAATTTTCTCTTCCAAGGGCTGAACTTGTGGGGTATAAACAGAGAAATGGCAGTTTAAATGTTTAACCAGGGTTATGAGTAGGAGAGAGGATAAAGGAAATTAAAGGTAGATATGACTGCTGAATCTTACTAAAAATCTAAAAATAGTCTTCCTCCTCACCTATATCTATGTACTTATGGTTTACAACACAGTTCTGCATTTAAAGAGAACTTATATCCCAATTTTTTAAATTTCAAAAATATCAGAGAGAAGTAAATAGACTATAATTCAGTAAATTATAACGTGCTCAAGAAAATCTTGAATTAAGATCACAGATATGCCAGAATTTCACAATGAACTGACACACTAGGATTTCACCTGTGCAAGAGGTGCATAACATTAGCAGAAAGATATACTTACCTTGGTGTTTCCCAGGAAATCTCTATATTCTCTTAATATTTTTTGGTTTCTAAATAACCCTAAAGAAAAGAATTACAAAACACATTTAGCTCACACATAGTCTTATCTGTTAAATTTTAGATTAATACAATAATTTTCTTTAAGACTATGTTAAATATGCTCTATTAGCTACCAGCAAAAATATCAGGTTATTATAAGAAATCTAGATTTGTAATCCGATTAAAAAAATGGGCAAAGGACCTGAACGGACTTTTTCCCAAAGATAACATACAAATGGCCAAGAAGCACATGAAAAGATGCTCATATCACTAATCATCAGAGAAATGCAAATCAAAACCACAATGAGGTATCACCTCACACCCATCAGAATGGCGACTACCACCCTCCTCACCGCCCCCCAAAAAAATAACTGTTTATGAGGATGAGGAAAAATTGAAAACCTTAGTGGGATTGTAAAATGGTGCAACTGCCATGGAAAACAGTATGAAGGTTCCTCAAAATAGTAAAAGCTATCATGTGATCTAGCAATCCATTTGTGGGTATATATCCAAAAAAATGAAAGGAGGGTCTCAAAAAAATATTTACACACCCATGTCCACAGCAGCACTATGCACAATAGCCAGGGAGTGAAAGCAACCAAAATGTCTATGGACAGATGAGTAAACAAAATATGGTAAATACAATGGAATATTACTCAGACTTAAAAAGGAAGGAAATCTTGTCAAATGGATGAACCTTGAGGGCATTATGCTAAGTGAAATAAGTCAAAAAGACAAATGCTATACGAGTCCATTTATATGAGGTATTCACAGTAACTGAATTCATAGAAACGAAAAGTGGAATAGTAGTTACCAGAAGCTAGGGGAAGGGGAGAAGAGGAGTTGTTTAAAGGGAACATTTTAGTTTTATAACATGAAAAAGTTCTGGAAAAGAAAAATTTCTGGAGATGTTTCATAACAGTGCGACTATCTTAACAATTCTGAACTGTTCACTTAAAAATTGTTAAAATTATGAATTTTATGTTACATTTTTTACCACAATAAAAAAAATGGGGAGAAATCTGGATTTGCATAAAGGCAGTTTGATAAGATGCTCTCCTCAAAATTACCTAAAAAATATGAGTTATTTAAGCTTGATGTAAGAACCAATTCTTCATTTTTAACTCGAAGGTCAAAAATACAGGAAGAAATATTTTCCCATTACTGTTTTCTCAAATTTTGTTACTTTAAATATTTTCTTTACGTACAAAGTTTTAATGGTATTATTTTAAGAGCAAAAGACTGGAAATGATTGATAAACTATGGTATAACCCACCTCAAAATGCAGTTTTATAAAAGGAACAAAGGAATGTCTCTATTTACTGCTAGAGAATGCTCCCCAGGACATACTATCAAGTAAAAAAAAAAAAAAGACAGAAAGCATATATACTATGTCTTATTTATTAAAAGGGGGGTAGAGGAGGGTTAAAACCATTAAGTATGCTATTTTATACTTTTTAAATGGTTACCTATGCAAGAGAGAGGGAATAAGATGGAGAGGACAGGAATGGAAGCTAAATTTCTTTGAAGTATTTTGTCTCATAAATGTGACTTTGGAATCATGTAAATGTGTTACAAAACAATAAAATATAAATAAATCAAAATTATTTCTAAAAATCCAAAGCAAAATGAAAGAAATGAACCTAATTTTATATCTATTTGATGGTTTATCCACACAGAGAGAAATTTCAAGTGACTTTAAAACAGAAATTTGATTATATATACCTAGTGGAATATATATTAAAGATTAAAAAAAAGCAAAGAAATCTTAAATCACCCTGATAGCAATAACACTGATACTGTTATTTTGAAACTACACTGATTTCTCTCTGTATGAGTATAAACATAAGAATAAGACAAAATCTAATTATTTTAATTATGTTAATGAATTAAGAAATAAGATTTTCAGTATATACAAAAACCAAAAAAGAAAAAAAAAGGTGTTTATCAGAATAACCTGTGTATTTTCTCTTAAGAAAAAAAATATTTCCTAGCCCTGTCCACTGAAAGACCTTAAAAATATGTCAATCTATTAAAAATTAGTACCCCTAATGCCCAGAGTATGGTCTCCCAATTTTATTTCCCACTAAAAAGAAAAGGGTCTCCTTTTAGAAATGGCTGATTCCTAGTCTATGGCAAGAAATATGTAAGATGAACCTGAAATATCTCACTGTACCTAAAAGCAAGGATGCTTTATTGTACTAGGGTTATGACAAAAGGACTTAGCAATCAACTTGAGGTGCTTCCACTGGCCAACAATGGGAAGATTTAAGCACCACTACTTTGCCTACTTTGTTCTTTACTTCCTTGCGTGTCTTCTCTGCCCTTTTCTCCTTCTCACTGATTTCCTTCCTATCTCACCGCTCCCCATCTTGGTACTGAACCCCATACTCTCAAGAAATGCTCTCTATCCCTTTTCCAGTGTTACTGACCATAACTGTCTCACAATTTCCACTTAGAAATTTTATCAACTCATCAAGGGAAGGAAATATTGTTACCTTTAAGCCTTGATCCTGCACAGAACTTAGAAATATAGTTAAAGGATTCAGAATTCTCCTAAATAAAGCCTGGCTGTCAAAGAAATATGTGCACATTTTTTTGCAGACACTAGCACCTCTATCTCTACTTTAATCTTACCACATTACCATATCAGTTCCCCAGAATAACAGAACCATAACTATAGTCTGAGTATCTCATTCTCCAAAGGAATATGCCCTATTCCACCAACATTTGATCATATCTAAATTAGCACTTGTATTACCTAAAAGAAACCCAAATAGAAGCCATTAACTAAACACTGTGCCAAAATTCTGGGGCTCCCTGACCCCAATGTGTATTTCTTTTATTGAAAATAAATATTTTACTCCTGTGGATTTAAGTATAGCTCTCTTTAGTGTACCTAGTGTATCTATAGATATAAAGATAGTCAACAACGGTTTCTTCTGTGAGGCCCCTTACATACTAGGGTTCACCGACTCTCCTTCATACTTTTTAAAATGTTAAACCAATCATTTAAAGAACTTGAATTTTGCAAGGAAATCTACACTTATTCAATATCCAGATGACTTAATATTATATATTCTAGCCTTACAAAATTCTCAAACATATTCCTTATTCCTTCTGACTACATTAGCTAAAAGACATAATGTTTTTGATTTTGTCAAAAAAATTATCAGAAGGTCACTCACGTTCTTTGCCAGAATTAAAGTTCAACCAAGAGACAACTGAGTAGATTATGAAGACTGACAGTCTACTACAGGCAGTGGACAATAAACTTTTCCAAAAACCATCACATGAACGAACTAAAACAAACAGCTGATCTTGTAGAGTTATATACTCAAATATTTACAGACAAAATAATCTAATACCTGGACTGGTTTTACAGTAACTCATTAGAATGAAGATTAATGAGGGGGCTATAGATGAAACAAAGTTGGCCATGTGTTGATAATTATAACGCTGCATGATGGGTACATGAGGGGTTATTATACTTTCCTCTGTACTTCAGAATATATTTGAAATTTCCCTACTAAAAGGTAGGGAAACAAAACAAAATGTGAAGAAATGTTCGGAAATACTTAGACCATATACAACTAAGTGTTAAAATCCACTGAGAGAGGAGGAAAAAAATGGTGTAGATGATAGAGGCTCTGTTCATCCCTCTGGTGACCAAACCAAAGTTGTGACGGAAACAAGGAGCAAGCAGCAAAGAAAAATCACCTGGGATCTTGATGAACAAGCCATACAACTAAGGAGAAATCCAAGAAACACCCTGCAATGGCAGAAGGTAGGACAGGGCGAGGACATGGGGCTGCCCAGTCTCCAGTGGCTAAGTGGGATCGAGGCAGTGGCTGCGCCTCTTAAAGGGGCTGCATCCGTGAGCAGATTTTTGCAGTGACGGACCTGTTTGCTCTGAGCACCAGTGCCGATTTGGCTGTGCACAGAGGGTACCAGGGATTTACACGGAGACAACGTCAGAGTGAGGGCCGAGGCGAGGCTCACTCTATATAGTACAGAAGTGCTGGAGATATCCATTGTTCCCTGTTGAACTCTCCCCGCTCCAGTGCGCAGACACAGAGCCGCCATAGCCAGGATGTCATCAAACTGGATAACAGAGGTCGCTCCACCCAGAGAATTCCCTAAAACCCCACCTCCCCCAACTCATGGCCCCACCCAAACCACATCCAGGTGTATCCTCAGCGAGTCAGGTGCTCCTTGCTGAGCAGTGCCTAGACTCACACTGGAGGCAGCTGGCCTCAGTTTCTGGTGTGGCCTTTTGAGGCAACTATAAGCACAGCATCTGTGGACTGCTTGCTGAATCTTAACAGGTGGCCCTGGAGGGGCAGAGGCTTGGGCTAAATTTGGCCTGCAGCTGAACCTATCTCAGGACTGTGCCACTGGACACCTACTTCACAAATCCACACTAATAAGATTGAGAGACTTAGGAGCTTTGCTTAGTAAAGAGAAATAGACGCGGAAAGGCAGCCAAAATGGGAAGACAAGCAGAAATCATATGAGAGACCAGAAGAGAAATACAGATATAATGGAGTCAACTAATCTAACAGATGCAGAGTTCAAAACACTGGTTATAAAGATGCTCGATGAACTTTTGGAAAGTGTAGATAAATTCAGTGAGAACTTCAATATAAAAGGAAACCAGTCTGAAATGAAGAACGTATTATCTAAGATGAGAAGTATATTAAATGGAATAAACAAAGGAATAAACAAAGTGAATAAAGAAAAGGATCAAATGACCTATCTAAAGGACGGGAAAGCCAAGGACACTCAATCACAATGGCAAGAAAAAAGATGCCAAGACTATAAAAATAATTTAAGGAGCATATGGGACACAATTAAGGGTCCAAATATCTGTCTGATCGGCATACCTGAAGAAAATCAAGATGTTGAACAACTGTTTGAAGAAATAATGATGGAAAACTTCCCTAACCTGGTGAAGGAAAAGGATATAAAACTCCAGGAAGCTCAGAGAATCCCAAAAACCAGGGATCCAAAGAGGCCCGAACCAAGACACATCATAACTAAAATGCCAAAGGTTAAATATAAAGAAAGAATATTAAAGCAGCAAGAGAAAAACAAATAGTTACCTATAAGAGAACACCCTTAAGACTGGCAGCTGATTTCTCAAAAGAAACTTTGCAGGACAGAAGGGCTTGGCACAAAATATTCGACATGATGAAGATCCAGGATCTACAACCAAGAATACTTTAGAATACTTTATCCAGTGAAGGTGTCATTTAGAGTTGAAGGACAGATAAAGAACTTCTCAGACAAAAATAAGCTATATATCACCACCAAACCAGTATTATAGGAAATGTTGGAGAGACTACTTTAAGAAGAAAAAAAACATGTATCATAAACAGGAATAAAGAATGGTAACAACTACATTCCTATCAATAAGTACTTCAAATGGAAAAGAATTAAGTGCTCCAACTAAAAGATAGAGTGACTGAAGGATAAGAAAATAAGACCCCTACATATGCTGCCTACGAGAGACTCACTTCAGATTAAAAGACACACACAGACTAAAAGGAAGGAGATGAAAAAAGATATTGCTTTGATGGACCTAGAAGGTATTTAAGTCAGACAGAGAAAGATAAACACTATATGATTTCACTTACATGCAGAATCTAAGGAACAAAAAGAACAAACCAATCAAAAACAGACTCACAAATATAGTAGACAATTTGGTGATGAACAGAGAGGAAGGAGGTTAGGGGCTGAGAGAATGGGGTGAAGGGTTAACAAAGTACAAATTAGTAGCTGATGGATGGTCATGGGGATGGAAAGCACAGCATAGGGAATGCAGTTAGCATTAATACATTGGCTAGGTGGAGGGTCAGGGAAGAAGGGAAGGAGCAATTGCGGGGATCGTTGTACAAACTATACAGATGTCTAACCAATGTCCTGTATACTTGAAACTAATTAAAATAAATTTTTAAAAAATCCATGAAAAACTCATGAACTTCAATTTAAAAAGACATATAATCTAAGAGTGAATAATATAAAAATTAGTAAAGAAGACAAATAAATATATTAAAAAGATAATCAACCTCAGTAGTAATCATAGAAATTCAAAATTAAATTAAAGATAACATCTGTTACCCATCAAATACAAAAAAAAAAGTTAAAACATCGTGAGTGTAAATGTAAACTGGTATAATTATTCAGGAGCTATTAAATTTTAAAATGTCTATGTCTTCTGAACCTGAAATTCTACTATTAACATTTTATCTTATATAGATATTTACAACAGTATTACATGGTTAAAAAGATGGGAGGACATTCACTAATGTGTTCTTTGTGATGATAAAAAAAAAGGGAGAACATAAAGTTTGATACATCCATAAAATAGAACACTACAAAGCTGTTAAAAAGAATAAGGCAGAAATAGATTTTTAGATGTAGACATGGAAAGATGTTTATGATTACACTGGTAAGTATACAGAACAATATACAAAACAATATGTACAGTGTCACCCAATTTATGTTTAAGTGAAAAAATGTGTATAAAAATTTGAAAATGCAAAGGTGGCTCCACAGTGTAGTGGTTAGCACGTCTGCTTTATATACAGAAGGTCCTGGGTTCGTGCCCCAGGTGGAGCCATGGACCATACCCCAGGTGCGCCGGGCCCTGAGTGCACCAGGCCCCCCAAATGTGCCAGGGGTGCCAGACCTCAGGTGTGCCAGGCCCCGAGTATGCGCTGCAAGCGCATGGGAGGAGATGCCCTGCTTTCAGAGATCCAGTCCTTAAGGGGAGATGGCAACATCCGTAGGTCAGGGGTGGTAGTAGGGGAGGGGAGGTGGATTAAAGAGGGGGGAAAAAAATTTGAAAATGCATCAGAAACATTCTGGAAGAATATATATCAAACTATCAATGAGTTATCTCTAGGGAAAAAAAATGAGACAGTACTAGAGAAAAGGGAGACTTTTTATTCTTTATATTTTTGTATCCTTTTTTAAATCACAAGTATGCATCACTTTTTATCATTAATACATACATATGTAAATCAAAGAATTATCTGAAGCCTATTTCACATTATATAAATCCTAATTCTATAAAGGTAGCTTTGTCTTTAAACCAACGGATTGTTAAATTACCTGAGGGTCTTATTTGCATCTAAATCTCAAAAGCCAAGCACTGCTTCTAGTTCATATGATAAAAATTTGCTGAATAAATTAAAATAAAAATGTAGTAGCTGAATCAACATACTTTTCTGTAAGAAAGTATTATCTATTCTATCACTTTTAGAGTAAGTATAATCTTCAAATTATACCATCGGTTTTAATATTCAGGTCTTATGGCAACCACAAATTAGCTTCACTACCTCTGATCATCTTTTAAAAGCTATAGAGGGGGAAACAAAAAATAGATACTGTTTTTATAAAACAAATGAATCCCAAAATGGAGACTGCTATCTGCTAGAACCCATAGCACCAATGCCAAAAGGTATGCAACCACCACAGAGTTGCGTAATTATAGGCACAGTTCTTACCTATGAGTTATAGGCCTACTTCATTTTACTGAGTTTTGTTTTATTGCACTTCACAGATAATTGTGTTTTTTACAAATTGAAGGCAATATCCTCTACCAGCAGAAAATTATGACTCGCTTTACTGCAATATTTGCTTTCTTGTTGTGGTCTGAACTGAACCTGCAATATCTCTGAAGTACACCTGCACTTTCCAATAAACTCAGCTTTAAATGAAATATACTTACTTTCTCTGTATTCTATTTCTGCTTCTTTGCGCAGTTTTTTCTCTCTGGCCAGAGCTTCAGGACTTCCCCACACTTCCAAAGATCTGTGCATAAACATATGACCAAGAACAATGGACAATTTTAATGACTTTATTGTAATCATATTTAAATCTAAATGAACCACATAACTTATGAGAACCTTACAACAAAGCATAATGTCTTTCAGGAAAAATACAAAGCACTTAAAGAACTTTTCTAAATGAAATCTAAACAAAAGAGTAAATTCACAGTAAATCTTATAAATTAGGATATATTTTTAGTTAACAGTATATACTAGTAACTCCCAAATAAACAAATTTGCAAATATAAAAATATTCTACTTTTAAAATATGTCATTTAAAAAATACTGGGTTTACAGCCATGCTACCCTGAACAAGCCTGATCCCGTCTGATCTCGGAAACTAAGCAGGGTCAGGCCTGGTTAGTATTTGGATGGGAGACCACTTAGGAAAACCAGGTGCTGTAGGCGTGAAAAATTAAAAAAAAAAAAAGGGGGGGATTATAAGATGACAAGGTCCTTGCAATCTGTGAGGTCAACCAAGGGTTGCTTCATCTAAGAAATAAAAAAAAAATTTAAATAAATATAATTAATTAATTAATTCTGGGTCTAAAATATGTTTTTATTAATCCCAAATTTACTTGTACTTTTATTCTAAAAGAACTATGTTCTTACTTCGCCTCCACATCTGATCTCAAGTATACAGTAAAGGACTCAGTATCTTCATGGGGACTTCGTCGTCTGATTTTTCGAAGTTGTTCTAGATCACTGAAGAAAAAAACATGTTGGATTTATTCAAAGTTCTTACAGTTTATTTATTAAAAGGATTAAGAGCAGATAAAAGCCACTACATTAATCCTCATCTTAAAAGACTATAGACCTGTATAGCTTTTGAAGATCAGTTTATAAAGATTACATTTTGTACACAGAAATTGGTCTAGAGATAGTGAAAAAAAATAATTATTTTTTATTTTTTGGGGTATCATATATAGGTATATATATATGGTACCTAAAATGCTCAATATAGGTACCATAACATAATATGCAGACATTAAAATTCCTTCATAAATGATTATATTTTATCTGCTATGGACACACCACTGCAATATATGATGTGTAAAAGAAAGGTGAAAACTGGAAAGAACATGAACTAGAGTATCAGCCTTCTATTTAAGAATTTAAATTTAAAACTTACAGCCCTGTTGGTTTACATTCAGACTGATATTAAGTGTTAATACCATTTGAAGGTATCAAGTCACAAAGATTACATGTCAATTCCATGCTATTTAATAATTTTTCCCTTCTCTTAAATTCTGAAAAGTTTATATATTCATCAAGTCACCGCTAAACAGTCATTCTGTATTTATTTGATTATTGGTGTTCCTAAGACAATTTTGTAACAGGGATGAAAAGACCTATAAATTAAAACGTGGTTAACTATGGAATTTTATTAAGTTCTAGAACTTAAATCTGAAGTTTAAAAAAGTCAACAACCACGGATTAGTAACAAAGTTTGGACCAGGTATCAAAAGATTATTCTAGTTTCCTCTCTATCACTGACTCACTAAATGAGGTGGGTCATCACTAACATCTTTATTATGTTTCCTGGCCTATAATGTGAAGACGGCAATACTTAACAAACTTAATTGACAAAAATTTTGTGAGAACTAAATGAAATACTCTGTGAAACAGAATACATTTTTACATCAGGGCTATAATTGATTATTATTTTACTCAGAATATAAGCTATTAAACCGATTATAGGATTCCGTATTTCTTGATACTGGATTATAAAGGATATGGCCAAGAGGGAGAACGAAGAAAAGGATCACATCTGATATTTCTAAAGCCAAGAAATCTTCTACATAAATATGGCTTTTCTAGGTAAACACACAAAGGAATTTTTAAAATATGCAATAAATATAATCTCAATAACTATGATCACAAGAAAAAAACAAAAGACCAGAAAATAAAATTTATATATTCAACAGAAACCACATATGGAATATAAATATAAATGTACTGACTAAATTAAGGACTACTCAATTCTGCTATTCAAAAAACCAAAACTTTTAAAAGTCTAACACAAAAATATGCAAATATTCTTATTATTGATAATCTGCCAGATGTGAACATAACGATAAAGCTCCTAAGATCTTGTGTGATATGGAGGTTTCAAAAACTTGCCTTTTTGAGTTTAAAAGACCAGAAAGACTGAAATTGCTCATGCTGGAGCATAATTCAATTTATTTCAGTAAGCGAACAATTTTACATTTTTTTTAACGGAATAAAAGTACTTCTTCAATTTAGGAAGAAGCCATGGGAAAGTTTCCACACTAATGGTAGCAGGTAACACATTCTAAGAAATTAATGGTTATTATGATAAAACAGATCAAATTACCACATTTTTAAAAAATTATTGTACCTGGATTTAAGGCAGAACTCATTTATTGCTCTGACTCCAGTGATAAAATTATTCTGAGTGTACTTTGGTCCATATTCCCTCTTCTTAAGGACTGCTTTGACTAAAACCAAAAATACAAGAAAACATAAAATATATGCAGAACAACAGTCATTTAAAGATGAACATATGCTGAGGCCTCTCATGAATTCCGTTAAGATACTGCTTTTTTTCCTTGACTCACTGAATGGCGTCAGAAAAAAATTTCTCCAAGAACAGAATAGAATGGAATTACGTTTGTAGCCATCTAGCTTTTATCTCCATACCTCATTCTTAACTGATGTCAAAATGCCAACCCTCTGTCTAATGGACACCTTGTATAGGTATCACTGGTCTGGTCGGTTTAAACTGTATTAACACAATTTAAATTGTTTAGGTTCTGAATGAAAATAAATTTGTTTCAATTAAATATTACAGGCCAGTTCAGTGTTTTTCAAACTGTGGGTTAAAAAAAGCATTTTATATAAAATGAAAAGAGAAAATAATTAAAGAGTACTGCATATAATTAAGAATAAGTATTTTTTATGAAAACTTTTGTTTCAGTTCATATACTTATATATATATGTGTATATATACACACATATATATATAAAGTTATTAGGTAGTATTTCTTATGTGGGTTTCATTCAAAACAGTGTGAAAGCCATCGGACTGTTTCACATGTTACAAAGCTGAAGTTAACAAAAGGAACATTTTTTATCAGTTAAAAATTATAAAAAGTTATTACAGATTATAGATAAAATACCACCTTCTATTAAATTATTTTCCTACTATCAAGTTTCAAAGTGTTCATAAAAAGGCCAGAGATGTCAACAACAAAATACCTTTGGCATCGATTATAATCTGTGAATTAAAAATTTCACTCAACATTGGTCTTTATGTCTTTATATTATAAAGTGAGACTTTTGGTCACATGACATAGATAAATAACATAGGCAAGGATCTGAAGAGCAAGAGCAAAACAAAAGAAGAAACTCGTGTTCTGTCACCTAGTCAAATTGTCACCTAGTCATCCTCATATTCTACCTTCATAACTACTAATTTATAAATTTTCTGTTCTATACTAAGTTGAAAGAGCAATTAAGATTAAAATTATCCATCCCTACAGTAGGCTAAGACATTCTTAAAATATTAGATATTAAAATCTAAAGCACAAATAATACCTAAAAACATTTCAAAAGTAAACTTCAATATAAAAATCAAAACTTTACTTGAAAAAGAAAAAACAAGCATCTAAAGAAGTTCAGGTTTCTTTCACATGAGTTCAAGTCTCTCAACCGCCTTACTCCAATAATCCTAAAACTCAAAATCCAGATGAGTTCCTCTGGAGGAGACAGGAGAATTACATCTCTTTTTTTAAAAGATTAGGATTTTTTTTTTAATTACTTTTTAAAAATTTCTTCAAAGTACCTAGAAATCCCTGTTAACTTTTCCTGGCCCAAATTATTGATGATAATGGCTGCTATCACAACATTAATTATTCTTAATTGTGACTGTGCTCTATGTATCATCTTCAAAATTATCCTACAAAAGAAGTCCTATTTTTAGAACCATCTTATTGGGAGAGAACTATGGCTCCGAAAAGTCAAGTAAACTATCCAAAGCCATACAGCTGTTACATGCTAGGGGGTATAAATTGAATCAAGTTTTGTCTGACACCAAAGCTACAGTGCTCCTAATCACAGAGTTACTGCGTCCTTGAAATATGCTGCTTTTGGGAATGGGAGCCATAGCTCATTTAGAACAGAGCTGCAAACAAAAATTCCTTCATCACGCAATTTCTCCTAGAAAAGAAAGTCAGACAATGATGTCCAAACTCAACCTGGATTTGAAAAAGCTGTAGCTTTGGCCTCTTGTCCTTTAATCGCATTACTTTTTGATAGGGTAGGCAGATAGGTAGATATGAGCCAGAGGGAGAAGGACAATAGGAGTTAATGAGCCCCTAACATCGGTTTAGCAGTAAAATGTATGAAAAAAGATAACAGGCGGCTTGTTTTCCCATGGTCAGAGCCTCTACAAAGCAAAACATCTAGAGGCTTCTGGCACCTCCCTCCTTCCCCCATGATCAGTTAAAGGCAAATGACTATTATATGACCTTACTCTGGGGGCGCTTGACAGGTATTGGCAAAATTAGTTAACTGGGCATGAGCCCACCCTCCAAATCCCAAAAGCACAGATGTGTGACATCTCATCTACGGGCACACACTACACAATGCGCCAGCTTGGAGTAGGAGGGTCAGAGGAGGGACGGAAGGTGAACACAGAAACCGATATAATACCCCAACTCTCAACTTCTCAACACACTGGATTCTCTACCAAGTTGCCCGCTTGGACGTCTCCAAGTATACTTTGCTTGCTTTACTTAATAAAATTGCTGCTGTTTGCTATGCTTTGCCTGCTGTCTTTCTTCTCCAAGCACTGGACCTGCACGCAAATCTCTTGTGGGGCATCCAAGAACCAAGACCCAACTCTCACAATGCAGACATCTTATTGTCCAGCAATATTTAAAATAGTAAAGCGCTTGATGACTTCTGTCATTACTCCTTTCTTTGGGCTTTTGAGAAAACAATTATAAAATTTGGGACCAAAATGCAAAGTAAACCTCAGGAGAAAATTAGCTTATAAATAGGAGAATAAATCCTTATAGTTAATATATTTAAAGAAAAATAAAACAAACTATATCCTTATAATAATATAAAGAGCTCAATATAAACTAATTTTATATATTTATTTCAAAACATTGTTACAATAAAAAATAGAATAAAATATATTTACCTCTTACTTGGAGAGGTTCTTGTTTCATAAGTGGCGCTTTGAGTTCCGCACCTATATTTTCTGCTGTAAAGTTTATTTAAAAAGTTTACATTAAGAAGTGGCTTTCATACAAACCTATAAACTCAGTATTAGCTAACAATCTGACAATGTATAAAAACAGTTATATTCACAGTCAAGTTGGATTTATCCTAGGAATGTTAAGTAAACATTAAAAAAGCTACTAATTCCCCTCATTAACAGATTAAAAGAAAACAACTAAAGAATCACTTCAGGAGCTAAAGAAAAAGCATTTAATAAAATTCAACACTCATGCAAGTTTCAAACTCTTAGAAAATTAGGACAAAAAGGAATTCCTTTAAAGAGTAAAACAAACTTAAACATTGTATTCAATGGTGAAACTTTAGAGGTATTCCTTTAAAATAAGGAACAAAACAAGGACACACACTGTTGATTCTTCTAGAGATACTATTCAATGAAGAAAAAATGACTATTAAGTAGTTACTGAACCTACTTTACAAATAACTCCCTCTCCAAAATAAAAATAAAAATTAAGGGAATTAGAATCTACCTCACACCAACATCTAATTCCAGGTAGATTAATGACTTTAATGTTAAGACATTTACGTACCTAAGAGACAATGATATAGATTATTTTTATGATGGAGTCAGACTTTTTAACAAGATACAAACAAAACAAGAAAAAATGAAAAAATTCTGCTAAATTAAAATTCAGAATATCTGTTCATTAAAAGAGGCCATAAAAAAAGAAAAGCCTCAAACTGGGAGAAGATATTTCCAACAAATAGAATCAACAAAGGTAAGTATCGAGAATATTTAAGAATTCCTCCAGATAAACAAAAGATAACCCACTAGAAAAAAAAGGGCAGAAGACAAAAACAAACTTGCACAGAAAATGAAATACGAATAGCCAATAAACATATGAAGAGATGATTGCTTCATTATTAAATAGAATCCAAATGAAACCACAAGATGCCATTTTATAACTTGCAGATTACAAAAAATGAAAATTATGACAACGTTGGCAAGAGTATGGAGCAATGGGACCATACACTGCTGATGGAATGATAAACAGGCACAAGGTAAAAAATATCACCTTGGTAAACACGTTGGCATTATCTAATGTAGTTGAACACAAGCATATATTATGACCTAACATTTCTACTTCTAGATACTTAGCTTATAGAAATTTGCCTGAGAGCATAAGAGAGGTATATGAATGTTCAGAGAAGCATTATGTTGTTGTTTCAAACTGTAAACAATCTAAATGTCCATAAGCAAGAGAATAAACTAACCAATTCCATTCATACATCATCTCATACAGCAGTGAATAATAATAAACATAATAATGGCTATCTTTCTTAAACCCTTATTATGTGCTAAACACTATACTAGGCACTTTACATGCACCAACTCATTTAATTCACTCAACAGCCCTAAAAAGTACATGCTATAATTATCTGCATGAAAATTAATGAACCAAATACATATACCGTTAGGATAAATCTTAGCAACAAAACTTAATGAAAAAAGTAAATCACAAACGAATACATACAATAAGCTATTACCATGAAGTACAAACACAAGCAATACTAACAGGTATATATAAAAAGTCTAAATCTAGTTCTTTTTTTTATATCAAGAGACAAATACAAAATTCAGGATAGTCACACTGGATAGGTAGGGTGCAGGGGGATGTAAGAAGAATGTGATTAAGAATGTAAGGTTCTGGAGAGCCAGAGGAGAGAAACAGCAATTAGCAGGATCGTTTTATAAACTATATAAATGTCTAACCAATGTACTGTATACTTGAAACTAACAAAAAAAAATAAAATAAATAAAAATGCAAGATTTAACACCCCAAAAAAAAAAAAAAAAAGTAAGGTTCTTAGGTTGGGTGGTAAATTCCCAAGAGTTAATTTTATTGTTTTCTAACTTACATATACAATGCATATATTCTTTTATAAGTATTACATATTTTGTAATAAAAATCTCACACTGAAAACATTTTCCCTGATTATATATATCCTCATTTAAAAATAAAATAGTATTTCAGTTTATTAATAATGTTTATTAACATTTACTAAGCATTTACCATATGCCACATACTGTACTATGTGCTTTATGTTCATTATCTCATTTAATCCTCACAAAACTGCTTTAAGTACTATTATCTTTATCTTACAGATGAGGAAACTGAGCACAAAGTTTTATAACTTCCTCCAAAGTCACACAGCTAGTATTTTAAACATAAAGTCACTTTAAGATTGAAAGCCAAGTCATTGTGATTAGTCTATGTCTTAACCACTTCCTATATTGCCTTTATATTTAAAATAATATTTGATTTATGAGTAAGTATGTGTGTAATTTGCATGGGGGAGGAGAAGATAGAAGTGAATAATG